>NC_091984.1:225700266-225947766 GCF_044704955.1 Pristiophorus japonicus
GTGCCTTTGTTACCTCTAGACTTGACTATTCCAACGCACTCCTGGCTGGCCTCCCACATTCTAACCTACGTAAACTTGAGGTCATCCAAAACCCGACAGCCCGTGTCCTAACTCGCACCAAGTCCCTCTCACCCATCACCCACTGTGCTCGCTGACCTACATTGGCTCCCGATTAAGCAACACCTTGATTTCAAAATTATCATCCTTGTTTACAAATCCCTCCATGGCCTCGCCCCTCCCTATCTCTGTAATCTCCTCCAGCCCCTCAACCCCCCCCCCCCCCCCGAGATGTCTGCGCTCTTCAAATTCTGCCCTCTCGAACATCCCTGATTTTAATTGCTCAACCATCGGTGGCCGTGCCTTCTGTTGCCTGGGCCCCAAGCTCTGGAACTCCCTCCATAAACCTCTCTACCTCTCTTTCCTCCTTCAAGACGCTCCTTAAAACCTACCTCTTTGACCAAGCTTTTGGTTACCTGCCATCATTTCTTATGTGGCTCAGTTTCAAATCGTTGTCTCATAACACTCCTGTGAAGCGCCTTGGGGCGTTTCACTATTTTAAAGGTGCTATATAAATACAAGTTGTTGTTGTTTTTATTCAGTGGAGAAGATCCAGGCGATGTTTACCATCCTCCGAGCTTTTGGCACCATGTCCACCCCACAGAACAGAACCACAACTCGATTCTCAATGGTGGCGTCGCTTGACTTCAATCAGTCTGGGCGTGTGTCTGCAGCCCATCTCCAGGTACTGTGAACCTCTCCACAGGAGAATACACGGAGAGCAGTGGCTGCAAATGATAGATGGCAGCAGGCGGTCGAAGGAAGAATTGAGACACCACTGCTGCCTGACATGCTTTTCTCTGTTCATAACATTGGCAGATATCTTTCCATGATCATGGAGGCCCACAGTGGTAGAAGGCAGGAAGGTTAAATAGAGTAGACCAGAAGACAAGATAAATCGCATTGGAGGCAATTCAGAGAAGGTTCACGAGGTTGATTCCTGAGATGAAGGGGTTGTCATATGAAGAAAGGTTGGGCCTATACTCGTTGGAGTTTAGAAGAATGAGAGGTGATCTTTGAGGGGGCTTGATAGGGTAGATGCAGAGAGGATGTTACACCTCGTGGGGGAAATCTAGAATTAGGGGGCATAGTTTCAAAATAAGTGGTCGCCTATTTAAGACGGAGATGAGGAGGAATTTCTTCTCTGAGGGTCGTGAATCTTTGGAATTCTCTATCCCAGAGAGCTGTGGAGGCTGGGTCTTTGAATATATTCAAGACAGATTCTTGGACTATAGGGGAGTCAAGGGTTATGGGGAGCGGGCAGGAAAGTGGAGTTGAGGCTAAGATCAGATCAGCCATGATCTTATTGAATGGCGGAGCAGGCTCGAGGGGCCGTATGGCCCACTCCTGCTCCTGTTTCTTATGTTCTTCTGATCTAAATCAAGGAGTAATAATGATGTGACATCACAATTAGGTCTTAAACATCTGTAGATTATAGGAAGAAGGAAAAAGTAATGGAGGACAGGGGTTCTGTGGTGCTGGAGTGTTGAAGACCCAAGACACAATGTGCTGGAAATGTCCGATGAATTTTGAATTCGGTGCAGAGAGGATGCCTGGAGGAGGACGCGAGATGGGAAGATTTAGTAGTCACAATGATGCAAGTAATACTGATAAACAGAGAAAGGCAAGAAAAAAGAAAGACTCGCATTTATATAGCGCCTTTCATGACCACCGACGTCTCAAAGTGTTTTATAACCAATGAAGTACTTTTTGAAGTGCAGTCACTTGTAATGTGGGAAACGCGGCAGCCAATTTGCGCACAGCAAGCTCCCACAAACAGCAATGCGATAATGACCAGATCATTTTTATGTTAATGGAGGAATAACTATTGGCCAGGACACCGGGATAACTCCCCTGCTCGTCTTCGAAATAGTGCCATGGGATCTTTTACATCCACCTGAGAGCGCAGGCGGGGCCTCGGTTTAACGTCTCATCTGAAAGACAGCACCTCCGACAGTGCAGCACTCCCTCAGCACTGCACTGGAGTGTCAGCTTAGATTTTTGTGCCCAAGTCTCTGGAGTGGGACTTGAACACACAACCTTCTGACTCAGGCGAGTGTGCTACCCACTGAGCCACAGCTGATACACGTCAGAAATGTTGTGATGGAGAGCAAAAGAGATTGAAGGCCAGAGGGGTGATGATAGAGAATTCAAACAGGCTGCATTTAGACAGACTGTGAAAATTCACAGACCCCCCAAGTCAAGGTTGCTACATGCAGTTCAGCATGTTGCATTAAGTCATCAATCAACTTGACATTTTAGGATCCTTGGGTAGCGAGCCAATTAAAAGGTTAAAAGACTATTAATTGAGCCAATAAGGTCAAAGAAGGCGAGTTCTTTTCTGTAAATTGATCCAGGTATAAGTACAGCCATTTTGACCATGCGGTCTCAGAAGGACAAAGGCCTGGCTTAAAGCCAAGAACTTGTTACTGCTGTCTGCCAAAAATAAAGAAGTTAAAACTACAATCGGAGTTCGTATTTCATTGGAAATTAAGAGATCTAACAGGTGAGAAGGATCCAGGAAGTGGGGCCAGTGCGGCAAAAAGACACACATATATTGTGCCTTTCTTTTAACATTCATTCATTCATTCTTGGGATGTGGGCATCGCTGGCAAGGCCAGCGTTCCTTGATCATCCCTAATTGCCCTTGAGAAGGTGGTGCTGTTCGTTACACCATCAGCCCTATTCCTATTCTTTTCTGAACACTTTTGTTAATCACCTGACTGAATTGCTCACAAACGTGCCACAAAACACGGAACGGGTTTGTGGATGACTGCACCTCAGGTGGGAATTTGCTGCTGCTTTTCCTGTCCTCTTTTCCCCAGCCAGATCTCATTCCATTCACCAGGTTTTATTTTGGGCCCAGCTCTGACGAGATCAGGTTTCCCTGCGAAAGGGTTAGAGCGCACATCTCTTTCAGGTTCCCCTCGCTCACGGTGGGTTAGTTTTGAAGTTGCGAACGATCTCTTGTTGAATGAGTAGATACAGTCGCAGATGTTCCCTCGCAGGTCGGGGCCCTCTACCCTGCTCCCAATGCGGTATGTGCGCGCACTGGGTCCGTGCAGCAGAGCTGGTCTCCAGCCGTCTTGGTTAACCCTCGCCACTGGACCAAGGCCTAGCTCTGTCGAGCCCGTGTGGTGGCTGGTGGGCAACGGCCACCCCACGTTAAAAAAATCCACCCACAGGCATCTTCCACCCTTCACTATGCAGTTCGGGACCTGGAATATTAGGTCCTTCATTGAAACATCTGTGAACTCATCGAACCTATCTCTTTTTGGCGTGGAAGCAAGTCATCCTCGATTCGAGGGGCCGCCTCAGAAGAAATGGTAGAAATTGCAGAGGTGCTGGCCACAGTCTTCCAGTCCTCCTTAGATACAGGGGTAGTGCCAAAGGACTGGAGGATTGCAAATATTACATCCTTGTTCAAAAAAGGGGAGAGGGATAAACCTGGCAATTACAGGCCAGTCAGTTTAACGTCAGTGGCGGGGAAGCTTTTAGAAACAATAATCTGGGAGAACATTAACAGGCACTTGGACAAGTATGGACTAATAAAGGAGAGCCAGCACGGATTTGTTAAGGGCAAGTCGTGTTTGACTAACTTGATTGAGTTTTTGATGAGGTAACAGAGAGAGTGGATGGGGGCAGTGCAGTTGATGTGAACGTGGACTTTCAAAAGGTGTTTGATAAAGTACCACATAATAGGCTCATTAGCAAAATTGAAGCCCATGGGATAAAAGGGGCACTCGGAGGGAGCATGGTTCCAAAGTTGATTAAGGGATAGAAAACAGAGTTGTGGTGAATGGCTGTTTTTCCGGATTGGAGGGAGGTATACAGTGGAGTTCCCCAGGGTTCTGTTCTAGGACCACTGCTGTTTATGATATACAGCAATGACTTGGGACTTGAGGGATACAGGTACAATTTTGAAATTTGCAGATGACATGAAACTTGGAAGTGTAGTGAATGATGAGGAAGATAGTAATGGATTTCAACTATTTTAGTTGCGCACTTTAAACAAATGCCCCCTGCAAGGGGGGGGGTCACACTCCAAAAGACATTTTCTCTCCATTGCTCCCCCCCCCCCTTTTTTTGGGGAGGGGTTTCATTTAGGGCATGAGCGAAAAATTATACAAGTGCCCCCTGGCTAAAAGGGAGGCGGGTGGGAGGGCACTAAAACCAGCAAATCAAACAAACTAAACCCCAAACTTAAATGATCAAATTAAAATTTGGTTGCTGGGGATGCTGATGCACTTCAGTAGTAATGGACTTCAAGAAGACAGACAGACAGACAGGTGGAATGGGGGAATGTGGCCATTGAAATTCAAGGCAGATAAGTGTGCGGTAATGGATTTTGGTCGGAGGAATGAGGAGAGACTACACACTAAATGGTACAATTTTAAAGGGAGTGCAAGAAGAGGGAGATCTGGAGGTACTTATGCACAAATATTTCAGGACAAGTTAATAAAGCAGATGGGATCCTGGGCTTTATAAATAGAAGCATAGAGTACAAAAGCCAGGAGGTTATGCTAAACCTGTATAAAACACTGGTTCGGCCCCAGCTTGGGGTATGGTTCCAGAGGTGAGGGATTACAGTTACGTGGATAGTCTGGAGGAGCTGGGCTTGTTCTCCTTGGAGCAGAGAAGGCTAAGAAGAGATTTGATAGAGGTTTATAAAATAATGAAGAATTTAGATAGAGTAAATAATGAGAAACTGTGACTGAAGGGTCGCTAACGAGAGGGCGCAGATTTAAGGTGATTGGCAAAAGAACCAGAGGCGACATGAGGGGAAACTTGTTTATGCAAGGAGTGGTTAGTATTTGGAATGCACTACCTGATAGGCTGATGGACACAGATTCAATCATAGCCTTTGAAAGGGAATTGGATAAATCCTTGAAGGAGAAAGGAACGCAGGGATATGGGGAAAGAGCAGGGGAGTGGGACTAACTGGATTGCTCTTTGAAAGAGCTGGTGCAGACTCGATGGGCCGAATGGTCACCTCCTGTGCTGTACTCTTCTATGATTCTATGAACATGGACAGAACTATTTGCTGGGGTGAGAATTCCTCCTGACATTTGTCAGCGTTCAGCTGATTGTGGACACCAGCAGTCTTCAGATAGACAAGCTGATGGTTTTTTGGCTTGTATCACCACAATCTGTTGTGACCGGGATCATCGGTTCCTCTCCAGGCTTCTGCACGACTGATCCTGGAAAACTGGGATGAGGAGGAATTTCTTCTCTCAGATGGTTGTAAATATGTGGAATTCGCTGCCTCGGAGAGCTGTGGAAGCTGGGACATTTGTTATGTATGTAATAACTCGATAGACTGAATACTGTAAACTAACACAGGTACAAACCTGGCTCTGCTTTATTAAGGCCCAAAGTGATTACATTACATGATGGCTTCCCTTTTATACCTCCGACAGTGGCGCCACCTGGTGGCTAGTAACCCCGAGCATACATACATGACAACATTGAATAAATTTAAGACAGAAATAGACAGTTTCTTAAATGATAAGAGAATAAGGGGTTATGGGGAGCGGGCAGGGAAGTGGAGCTGAGTCCATGATCGGATCAGCCATGATTGTATTGAATGGCGGAGCAGGCTCGAGGGGCCGTATGGCCTACTCCTGCTCCTATTTCTTATGTTCTTATAAATCTAAGCTGACACTCCAGTTCTTATGTTCTAATCCACTGGACTGTTGCAATACCGATCTACTCGGCTTCACGTTGCTGTGTTCTGGCTTTGTTTAGTTACCCGTGGTCGGTTTGGCTCAGTTAGTAGCACTCTCGCCTCTAGGGCAGCAGATTGAGTTGGAGCCCCATTCCTGGCGTTGAGCACATAATGTATGCCAACACTCTCATGCAGTACCGACGGTTTGCTGCACTGTTGGAGGTCCTTCAGATGAGACATTAAACCAAGGTTTTGTGTTTACTTTTTCTTTTATATAAAATATATTTTTCTGCCTTTCTCTGTATCCACGCACCATTTGCATTGAGACAGTACAAACCCATCTCATAAGAACATAAGAAATAGGAGCAGGAGTCGGCCATATGGCCCCTTGAGCCTGTTCCGCATTTAATACGATCATGGCTGATCCGATCATGGACTCGGGTCCACTTCCCTGCCGCTCCCGTTATTCCCTTATCGGTTAAGAAACTGTCTACCTCTGTCTTAAATTTATTCACTGTCTCAGCTTCCACAGCTCTCTGGGGCAGCGAATTCCACAGATTTACAACCCTCTGAGAAGAAATTCCTCCTCGTCTCAGTTTTAAATGGGCGGCCCCTTATTCTAAGATTATGCCCTCTAGTTCTAGTCTCCCCTGCTTCCTTAGCTTTTGCCAATGGTGTTCTCAAACTTTTTGCTCGGATAAGTGCCAGAGAGCCTCAATGGGGAAGGCTCATCTTCCATTCACTTCTTCCTCTTCCCCCAACAGTGTCCTGGCTGAAATTGTGAGCTCGCTACATGTTGGCTACTGAGCATCACCATGTCCTGCTGCATAGCATTGTGCTGCATATATATACATACATACATACATACATACATACATACATATTTATATTTATATATAATTTTTAATGATTTTTTTCTGTTTTGCAGACCATGCTACTGGAGCGAATTCACAGAGCTCAGCCACCGAATTGTGAGGGAACATTTAACATCTTTTACCAGATGTTGGCCGGCTTGGACCTATCGACCAGGTAGAGTGCAGACTTGACTTTTCTACTTGTAAAAACTGGGGTCAGCTTTCCACACTCCCACTGGTCGCTGAACCACTCTCCCTTCATTTTTTCTTTTGAGGTATTTTGGAGCTTCTGTGGTTCATGATTACAATAGCTTGGTGGAGAAGGTGCGCTTTGGACCCTGGGAACACCCCTGCAGTTGCTGCTACCATCAGAATACACTTTTGCAATGTAGTGACAGAGCAAAAGACTAACCTGAGAAAGTTGGTGCTTTGATCTGAAAGGGATATTCTGGGATTGTCATGCGTTGGGTGATATAAGCATGGCCAAGTATAACTCCTTCACCTCCGTAAACTTGAGGTCATCTTCTGCGAGGAGAGATTGAGTAGATTGGGCCTATACTCGCTGGAGTTTAGAAGAATGAGAGGAGATCTCATTGAAACGTAAACGATTCTGAGGGGGATTGACTGGGTGGATGCTGAGAGGTTGTTTCCCCCTGGCTGCGGAGTCTAGAATTAGGGGGCACAGTCTCAGGATAAAGGGTCAGCCATATAGGACTGAGATGAGGAGGAATTTCTTCACTCAGAGGATCTTGTGAATCTTTGGAATTCTCTGCCCCAAATGGCTGTGGATGCTGAATCGTTGAGCATATTCTAGGCTGAGATTTAAGGATTTTTGGACTCGAGGGGAATCGAGGGATATGGGGTTGGGGCAGGAAAGTGGAGTTGAGGTTGAAGATCACCCATGATCTTATTGAATGGCAGATCAGACTCAAAGGGCCATCTGGCCTACTCCTGCTCCTAATCCTTATGTTCTTATGTATCCAAAACTCGGCTGCCCGTGTCCTAACTCGGACCAAGTCCCGTTCCCCCATCACCCCTTTGCTCGCTGACCTACATTGGCTCCTTGTTAAGCAACGCCCTGATTTTAAAATTCTCATCTTTGTTTTCAAATCCCTCCATGGCCTCATTCCTCCCTATCTCTGTAATCTCCTCCAGCCACACAACCCTCTGAGATATCCGCACTCCTTTAATTCCGGCCTCTTGAGCGTCCCTGATTATAATCGCTCAACCATTGGTGGTTGTGCTTTCTGTTGCCTAGGCCCCAAGCTCTGGAACTCACGACCTAAACCTCTCCGCCTCTCTACCTCCCTTTCCTCCTTAAAACTACCTCTTTGACCAATCTCTCCTAATAGCTCTTTATGTGGCTCGATGTCAAATTTTGTTAGATAATGTTCCTGTGAACGTTTTACTATATTCAAGATGCTAAATGTTGTTGCAGATGTTGTTCTTAAAAACAGTTGGAACAAAAGAAATTACATCGCCAAATAATCCCCCTTCTAATCCTTTCAGTTGAGGAAAATAGTGTAAGGTGGCTCAGTGGGTAAATGCATCTACTGAGCCACACTTGCCCGCAGGGCCTAAGGTTCTGAACCTCTAGTCTGTGCTGGGCTAGATGATCTCAGTTAGGGTGGTAATGGGGAAGTTATATTTACTCATTGATCGCAGGTTGGATGGGAGAAACTTCAGTGCAGGTTCCAGCTCCTGATTGCCAACTGGTGACCTTTGCTGAAAAGTGTGTGTGGCTGTTGGGTAGGCAGGACCAGGCTTGGCTGTGATCATCTCACCCAAAAAGGCCCAATAGCCTGCCACTGTTAGTTGGCTGCTTGGGTGAGGGACAGAAAGGGGATGTTGGTGCTTATGGATCAGCATATAGGGAATATATTACCACTCACGGCTCGCATGGAATTTACCGCCCATATCCTAGTACAGGTTAAACCTCCCTTATCCGGAACCCTCCGGACCTGGCCTGTTCTGGATAAGGGATTTTTCCAGATGAGGGGTGGTCACATTAAATTGGATGGTACAGGTACTGAGCAAGGGGATATCGGGGCTGGCTGGCTTGGGACTGGGAGTGCGGCAGAGAGATCATGGAGGGTGGGGGAGAGGGGGGAGGGGCAGAGTGGTGGTGAATCACGGGGTCAGGTCAGCGATTGCAGAAGTCAGCAGCGAGGAAGGTCAGCGAGAATTTGTTCATGTCGGAGTTCTGCACATGCGCCACCCGGTGGCCGGGAATGGTTCTGGACGAGGGGTGCTTTTGGATAAGGGAGTTCTGGATAAGGGAGATTCAACCTGTATCTCAACTGGTGTTTTTCGCCCTACCCATCCAGTCATTTATTCATTCATATTTGCTTGCATTTTGAGAGTAAGATTGTGATATAACCACAAACGTTGATAGCGTTCTGAAATGGAATTAAATAGTGAATGGATTGTGTGGTGATTGGCCACAAGGGGGCAGTACAAGGCAGCAATATCTGTACCCAAAACTTCATTGTTTGTGTTTGACCTTAGTGGGAAATATGCAGTATCAGCCCTCTTGGGAGTTATCGTTTTGTGTCATGTTCTGCTTATGATTAAAATCTTTTCTGTACACGTTTCCTTTTTTAAATACGCGTGCCCCACACGCGCGCCCCACACGCGTGCCCCACACGCGCGCCCACGCCACATGCACACGCCACTCACACCACACACACCACATTGCAACCAAATCCCTCGTCATGTGCTACTTCTGCCTTTAGCTATTATAATTGGTTCCTGGTTGGGATGTGAGTCGTCACTCGCGGTTAACCAGAACATCTCCTGCCATACGAATTGCGGGTATACTCCCAGTGAATCCTGGCATGGTGCTGACTCACCACATGGCTCCCACTTTTTCAATGCCGATTCATTGCTTCAAGGTATAGCTTCGAGTTCTCCGTCTCCTTATCTCCTTGTGTAGCTCGGTGTAATGTATTTGCTTCATGGGTTCTTTGCTTAAGAATTCATAGCAACACATTGCTATTAAGAACTAGTTGGGTTATTAGCAAAGATTTAACAATCACACCACTCATTAGCAGTTCATCCACCAGGCTCACAACCACCTGCCTCATTGTGGATCCCCTGAACCCAACTGGCTGGGGTTTTATTGAGTCTTGTGAACATCACGTGATCGGCTAAGCCACTCCCAACAACTCTTTTGGGTGCAAACATAAACATTAAATCACGTGCCCCCCGATCTGGGGGACACTCCAAACATTTCCCAAGGCCCTTTTTTTTTTGTAGGTTTTTTTTTGTGTTTTATTTAGGGCATTAAAATTCCATATTTTACAAGTGCCCCCTATAAAAGGGGAGGGGGACACTAAAAACACCGGCAATTAAAACAAATTAAACTTTAAAACATAAAATCAAATTAAAATTTGGTTGCTGGGCGTGATGATGCACTCCAGTCCCTCCGGCGCCCACCTCTCGCGGAAGGCCACGAGCGTACCGGTGGACACCGCGTGCTCCATCTCCAGGGACACCCTGGACCGGATGTAACCGCGGAAGAGAGGCAGGCAGTCAGGCTGAACGACCCCCTCGACCGCCCGTTGCCTGGACCGGCTGATGGCACCCTTGGCCGTGCCCAGGAGCAGTCCTACGAGGAGGCCCTTGGACCTACCTGCTCCCCTCCGCACAGGGTGCCCAAAGATCAGGAGTGTGGGACTGAAGTGCAACCAGAAATTGAGGAGCAGCCCCTTTAAATAATGGAACAGGGGCTGCAACCTCGCACACTCCATAAAAACATGGAACACGGACTCTTCCAGACGCCACTCCCAACAGGTCTGTGAGCATCCTCACAGGTGCACACATTACACTCAATGTCAAATGTATCTGTTGACGCTCCCACGAAGTGCCTTGGGATGTTTTACGAAGTTAAAGGTGCTATTTAAATGCAACTTCTTGTTGTCATCCTCCTCTTACCCGCCCCAAAACTCCAGTAACTGCGAAGGGGGTGGTGCGATCAAAGGAGAACTGCTGAGTTTATAATTTATCACGCAGGCCTGGAATTGAAGTCCGGCTGAGATTTGACCCCCCCCCCCCAGCTCTGCGGACAGTAACCGTGACCATTATTGTGTCTCGTGTCTTTAATAGGTCAGAGCTCCGGTTACACCAGGTGGCAGAGAGCCAGATATTTGGGATTGTTCCATTGACCAAGGTAAGTGGAGCTGAGGACTGCGTCACGGTGCCCTTGTGGTAGACTTGTACCAGTGCCAGTATTTTGGACTGGGTGTGGGAAATGCTACTAGTCCACACCTCTGAGTCAGAAGGTTGTGGGTTCCAGTCCCACTCCAGGGACTTGAGCTCAAAAATCTAGGCTGACACTCCAGTGCAGTGCTGAGGGAGTGCTGCACTGTCGGAGGTGCTGTCTTTCGGATGAGACGTTAAACTGAGGCCCCGTCTGCTCCCTCAGATCTCATAGCACGATTTCGAAGAGTTATCCCCAGTGTCCTGGCCAACATTTATCCCTCAATCAACATAACATTACTGGGCAATAAGATGTTTGGTTAATTTATCGAGGGGGAAGGGAGGAAGAATCTGTTCATCCCGCAATATTGTCAGTAATGACGTGTTTTGACATGACCGCATAATCACATTGTGTCAACGCTTTACAGCAAGGTGCGAGGGCGAGAGAGAGGAACGAGCTTCATTGGGCCAACTGGCCTGTTCTCCGCCTTGACTTTACTTGTGTTCTTCTGTAAGTGGGCTTCTGTGGAAGGAAAGCTTTACAAAGTTAAGAACCATCCATTGAGTGTGGGTGCTGCAGCTAAGATGCTCAGTCTCGTGGTAACCCAGTGTGTTGTGGATGCAGAAGGAATCCATTCATCCCAGGTCAACAGTAGGCCCTAGGCTGTAGACCTTGTTGGATGGTCTGGGGGTAAGCGCTACACAGATTTCCCTTTAGGTGGATGCTGAACCTTCAGAATTCTTTGTTTTCCCTCTTTCTACCTCCTCCTCGATTTATTTCATCTTTCTTTCCTCTTTTCAAAGGTAGAGCTGCCCTGCACTATGGACCCTTCAGTTGGGTCCAGTTGACGTCAGCAGTCCACTGCAGAGGCAGGCATTTTTCTGTCAACGCGGAATGTTATTTTCTTGAGGCATTTGACTATTTGTTTGCCTTTTACAACAACTCCATGCAGTAAAACAGTCCTCGCCCCTCCGTAGATGTTGACTCATGAAATGTAAACAAGTGTAGAAATGAATGAAAATCTCATTGGGTCAGGCAGCATCTGTGGAGAGAGAAACAGAGTTAATGTTTCAGGTCGATGACCCGATTTCAGATTCCAGCATGCGCAGTATTTTGCTTTTGTAGAAATGAATGAACTTCAGATATTGTACCAAACTGGATTTTGTTTCCCAATCCCTCCATGGCCTCGTCCCTCCCTATCTCTATAATCTTCTCCAGCCCCACAACCCTCCACGATCTCTGCGCTCCTCTAATTCTGGCCTCTTGCGCGTCGCTGATTATAATCGCTCCGCCATTGGTGGCCGTGCCTTCAGCTGCTTGGGCCCCAAGCTCTGGAACTCCCTGCCTAGGCCTCTCCACCTCTCTATCTCTCTTTCCTCCTTTAAGACGTTCCTTAAAACCTACCTCTTTGACCAAGCTTTTGGTCACCTGCCCTAATATCTCCTTACATGGCTCTGTGTCTAGTTTTGTTTGATATTGCTCCTGTGAAGTGCCGTGGGGGGCATGTTACTACGTTAAAGGCGCTCTATAAATGCAAGTTGCGGTTTGGACAAGAATAAGAGCTTGTTTTTCTATCACTCCTGGGTCAGGTTAGCTATGGGGAGAACCTGGGACACTCCCTACGTTACAAACTCCTCCGAGCCCAACACATTCCCCCCCTCGCCGCAGCTCGCAGCCACTGGGCATGACGTTGCATGTTTTTCCATTTCCCAGGTCGAGGAGAAGCAGAGAGCCTCCTCAGCGTTCAGCAGACTCCAGGCAGCGATGGCGACACTGGGATTCACGGCGGAGGAACAAAAAGCCATTTGGCACGTACTGGCCGCCATCTACCATCTCGGAGCCGCTGGGGCGTGTAAAGGTAATGCCGTTCGCAGGCCGTGGGTTGGTGGAGGAAGACATTAATCTGCCTCTTGTATACTCAAAGGGGGAGAACTTCAGCCGCGCCTCGGTTGGGGAGGTGTCCCGGGCGGAGCAGTAAATTTTGCGGCGGCAAATGGCTTGCGTCTACCGCCACAAAATTCATCGGCTGGGCCCTGAGTTTGGAGCGGGGCGCTAAGGGAGGGGTTGCACACCTCTCTCGGGGCGCTAGGTCGGTTAAACAATCGAAAATCCCGAGCTAAACTGCCGGCCTCGGAGCGCCCTAACAGAGGCCTCGGGGGGCGGGGGGGTGGGGGGGGGGGGGAGAAACACCAGGAACATTCGCAATCCATAGATCACACCGCCACAACATAAATCACGGAGAAAATTAATAAAAACAACCACACTTGCCTGAGGTCAGCATTACCTCACTGTGGTCGCGAGAGCTCGAAAGGCCCGCTTCCACAGGCGTTCCCACCAGGGGGCGCTGCCGAGCGCTAATGGTCGGGCGCGACCGGAAATCGAGCCGGTGTCGCAACCAGCGGTGTTGCACACCGGCTCGCCACTTCCGGGCGGTAATGCTCCGCGCCCCGTCCATACCGGCACCGAATGTCCCAGCGGGATGCTGGCCGCCTGGGCGCAAGTCCTTTTTGCCGGCAAGAGAGGCGGCAGAGGACTGCAAATTATAGGGCTGGATTTGGAGTGTAGATCTTGGAGCTGCTTTTTTTTTTAGTCTTGTTCTTAAAGGAATTAAGCTGGGGGAAAAAATATTAGCAGTAGAAATCCAATCAATGCCTTTAAACTTCAGATTTGGCATGTACGGGAGAGATAGCATCTGGTTGTTACATTGGACAAGGACTGGATAACGCGGGATTGCTAATGTTCATTCCTTCTACAGCTGCTGCACACACACACACACACACACACACACACACACTGCATCAGTTGGGCTTACAGCTTGAGCTATCTCACAATGCCTATTTATTGTCTGCTTGGGACCGAAATCTATCGTGTCATCCTGGCAATGATCTCTAACTGCAGTCTGATGCGCACTGTGACCCGGAATATCCACGGTTGGGGGATGTCCCGCTCTCCTGGTGGAACTGGACAACATGGGTGCTGATCACTCGCCAGAGTTACAGCATGACCACTCCATACTCGCTGGAATTTAGAAGAATGAGAGGTGATCTCATTGAAACACACAAGATTCTGAGGGGGATTGACAGGGTAGATGCTGAAGGTTCTTTCCCCCTGGCTGGAGTGTCTAGAACTAGGGGGGCACAGTCTCAGGATAAGGGGTCGGCCATTTAAAACGGAGATGAGGAGGAATTTCTGCACTCAGAGAGTTGTGAGTCTTTGGAATTCTCTGCCGCAGAGGGCTATGGATGTTGAGTCTCTGAATATATTCAAGGCTGAGAGAGATAGATTTTTGGACTCTAGGGGAATCCAGGGATGTGGAGATCGGGCGGGAAAGTGGAGTTGAGGTCAATGATCAGCCATGATCTTATTGAATGGCGGAGCAGGCTCGAGGGGCCATAGGGTCAACTCTTGTTCTTATTTCTTATAAATTTGGAGCCTGTGTTGATCTGAGTGACTTTTTTTGTCATTCAAATTGACTCACAATGCAGACTGGGCGTCCTAATGTATTTTTCAATAAGCTGCTTTAAGTGGGCGACCTATATACTGTTGGGCCATCTTGTACAGACTGAACAGAGGTCCAGATTGATTTACAATTTGAAAATTATTTACAGAATAAATGCTAAGCAGTACAATAATTGTGAGAATGGGAGCCAGTTCACACTATATTCTTTATAGGATTTCCTTCAGGACTCTTTACAATCTCTTGCTTTGGAGTGGCTTGTTTACACAGATCGAACAAACCATCTCTCATTGTGTGCCAAACAGTGCCCGGTATCAAAACGGGTCCTTTTGGATGAGATGTCACATGTGGAATGCATGAGTCCATGGACTTTAGTGTATCCTGGCCAGAACTAGTGACCACTGGAATAATTCACATTCTTTGAAGAGAGCATTGTGATGTATTTACTTCATGGGTTCTTGGCTTAAGAATTCATAGCAACACATTGCTATTAAATCTTTGTTAATAAACCAACTAATTCTTAACAATCACACCATGTAATGACTCAAGAGTCTTGTTACTGTAAACTGCTTCAGGTGTAAACCTGATCCATCTTTATTTGCGCCCAAAGTACACATGTGACAGAGTACCCACGCTTATATACCAGTGACTGCGCGTACAGCCCGATGACCTCTGACAGTGCTGCCCTCTGGTGTCTGGTGACTCCAAGCATCAATACGTAACACACTACACATTACCAGTTCATCCACTCGGCTCACAACTGCATACCTCATCGTGGGTGACCTAGACCCAACTGGCTGGGGTTTTATTGAGTCTTGTGAACATCACGTGACTGGCTAAGCCGCTCACAATGCAACAGATCTACAAACCTGTGAGCATGCTCACGGGTGCATACATTACAAGCACCATTGATGAATTTCTCAGACCACACCCTTTCAAAACGCAGTCACGTGAGAATGGCGTCGTGCAATGCGAATGAAAAATTAAGGATACATTGAGACCCAAGAGCTCTTTGTTAACCAATGGTGTTATGGGATATGGGCCAAAGGCAGGTATATGGAGTTAGGTCACAGATCAGCCATGATCTCATTGAATGGTGGAACAGGCTGGAGGGACTGAATGGCCTGCTCCTGTTCCTATGTTCCTACCCAACACCCTCTGGGTGAAAAAAGTTCTTCTCAAATCCCCTCTAAACCAATTACTTTAAATCTATGCCCTCTGGTTATTGATAACTCCTTCCTATCCACTCTATCCAGGCCCCTCATAATTTTATACACCTCGATTAAGTCTCCCTTCGGCCTCCTCTGTTCCAAAGAAAACAACCCCACGAAAGTATCCCGTATGCCGCCTTAACCACCTTATCTACCTATCCCACTACCTTCTGTGGTCTTGCACTCCAAGTTGTTTATGATTACTAATCCCATCATCATAGGCGGTCCCTCGAACGAGGATGACTTGCTTCCACGAGCGTTCACAGATGTTTCAATGAAGGACCCGATGTTCCAGTCCCGAACTCCAGTTGAGAGGGTGGAAGATGCCTTTGGGTGAATTTTTTTAACGTGTGGCGACCGTTGCACATCAGCCACCACATGGGCTTGACAGAGCTCGGTCTTTACCCAGTGGCAAGTATAGTGTATAAATAAAGTGTCTGACCAGATACTGTGAGCTCAAAGTAAAGTGTGTCCGTAGTCTTTTATTGCAGGTCTCCAGAGTGCCTCTCCAGCCTGTGAGGCCTCCTTAAGTACAGGTGCTCCCAAGGGATTGTGGGATCACTTGGGACTCCAGGGGATGAGCCCTCTGGTGGTTGAACAAGGTAGTTACAGGTTTACAAATATAACAGCAAAGATTAACCAGGACGACTGGAGACCTGCTCTGCTGCACGGACCTAGTGCTCACACATATCGCAGTGTGGGCAGGACAGAGGAGGCTGAGGGGAGACTTAATTGAGGTGTATAAAATTATGAGGAGCCTGGATAGAGCGGATAGGAACGAGAGATTACCAAGTACTCTAATTAGCTAATCACTTATAGTCTACAGGGCAACACTTCACCTCAGTATTGTGAGTTTAACCAGTTTAAGGAACTGTGGTCGGAGAATCTGGTCAACTGAGTGAGTTTCTCCGGTTTCTACAATGACCAAACTACACTGGCACATTTTCTACTGTTGCCGTTTGTTGTGGCTGCGACAGCCCATGAGGTGCTCCTGTCCCGGGTCATTCAGGATGTCTCCAGTATCGCTGTTCGATGTGTCTATCTGGATGATGAAATTTCGGCTGTAATCTGGACGAGCTAGTTGCTGAATATTCATTTGCCAACGTGCAAGTTAGTCCTGTTGAACCCTGTCCTGTTAGTCCTATCACTGACCTTCTCTTTTGTTCTTCCCCTCCCCCTTTCAGTGCTTGTTAAGAATCTGTTCTTTCCGAACACTCTCCAGTTCTGACGAAGGGTCATCGACCCCGAAACGTTAACTCTGCTTCCTCTCCACAGATGCTGCCCGACCCGCTGAGATTTCCAGCATTTTCTGTTTTTATTCCAGATTCCAGCATCCGCGGTATTTTGCTATTGTATTGGTGTTGAGTCTTGGGGTTACTGGGGTGGCGTCTCTTGCCGGGTGTGCCGTGTGGTGTAGATTGTGTGTGCGGAAAGGGAGCAGTCCATGGTTGGCATGGTAGTGACGGCGCTTAGTGCAGCGTCAGCGGGGTAGCGGAGATGCAGTGCGGGCTAATATCTGGGCAAAGGCGAGAGCTGTGGACAGTGCGGGTGTCTGGGGTTAGACTCATGTTGCGGCGAAGGCGAGGGTTTGGTCGTGGAGGGGCTGGCCGCTATGCGGCGAAGGGTTGCGATGAGCGGGGTACCGGGGGAATGCTGCAGCGAGACGAACAGTGGAAAGTGGAGATCTGACTACGACAGGAAGACTGGCTCTGAAGAGAAAGTGTGGAATCCTTTTTGTTGTCGGGATAGCTTACTGGCAGATGGTGCTGAGCATTTGAAAATCTCTCCAGGTTCGTCAGTCTCACAAGGCATGTGCTGTGGACCATCCACAACAGAGAAGTGTGATGCTAATCCTCTGCAATGTGTCTATGGCACCAACTGTCTTACACAACAGGATTTGCCCTTGCTGGCTGTGCCATAGAACAACTGTGACCATTTATAAGGCTAACATTAACTAACGCATGATCTAGCTGGTGAGCTATTCGCTCAGGCTCACTTGATGTATCCCTAAATATCACTGTGCACCACATATTACCATGAGAGTGAAAGCAAACCATATTAATGTCGGACTGTAAGAGCAGAATGTGTCTGTTAAAAGAACCTGGGCCCGAAATTGCCCCTTCCCTTAAGGCCTGTGAACACCGTAAATCGGTGACCATGCTGCAGAGTGCAATGGCCGCCGACTTTTCGTGTAATGGCCGCCATTAGCAAAATTCCATTCCTGCGGTATCCTAGTAGTGACCCGCTCTCTTCCCCCCGCCACTGCTCCGCTCCTGCCGTTCCGTCCTAAATGTGCCATCAGAGTGCGCACCGCCAGTGTTCCCCCTCCGGACGCCGAAATTCCGCCGAGAAGACCTTCCTCCTGCCGGGCGGTGCCAAAACCTGCTTTTTTCCGACGGTGCACTGAGTCTGTGGCTTTCTGAAATGAGGGCGCGGCTCCCATTAAAGGGGAGGGCGCACTGCTGCTGCTGCCGCCATGTTTTCTTTTGTCGGCCGACTGCCAGGTCGGGCCGACAATTGTGCCCCCGGGTTTGGCCGTGCCGCCAGCAGGCAGCCTGGCACTCCCTTGGGTGAAACACTCCTGGTGGCCCAGTGGACTGAACTGTTAAAATCGCGCAGGCTCTCCGCTTTAAGTGAAGGGGAGAGCCATGGTGACGCAGAGCCATGGGGACTGACAGCGGCGGTTACTACACCCTCTCGTTGGACAGGTCTTGCGTGACCCTGTTATAGCAAATGATGTGCAACTGTATCCCTGCTAATCAAGACATTTCCTTTCAGTTAGATTGAGATTTTTATATCCTGCGTGTTAGGGTTAATATTTTACAGAGCTACAGCAACGAAGAGGCTAATGTACTCTCTGTACAATTGATTTCAATTTGCTCTCTCTAGTTAATCATTTGCGCAAGCCATATTGCTTACCTCTGTAACAATTTGACAGGACGTAACCATCCCAGAAGATTCTCACATCACCGATACGTTGGATGTCACACGGCATTTTTAGGCTGCATCTTAGAAGAGGTGCTTACGGAACATTAAAGAATGCACGATGGAATATTCTCTGTAACAAAGCAAGGATCAAGCACGCAGCTGGATATGCCTCTGAGCACTTCACTTCCCGTTCCAGCACTGTTTTGGGGAATAGAGAGAAGGAAGAACGTTTGAACCAAATAAACCAGGGTACATACGCTGATGACCCTCTCCCAGCAGAGCAGCGTCCCAGGGGAGGAACCGGGGTTGAGGAATAGCCCGACTGTGCTGTAGCCTTGTCTCTGACCTGTGCTCCCCTAATGTCCACCTTCTTGGTGTCCTCGGTGAACTTAGCTCCCCCAATAAATAAGTTCAGTGGTATATTCACTCTTACTCTGTTTAGTTAATTTGGGGTAGAGAAGTTTATAATCTTTTTTTAATTGAGAGCGAGAAGTAAAACAACCACTTGTATTTATATAGCGCAGTAAAATGTCACAAGGTGCTTCACAGGAGTGTTGTAAGGCAAAGAACCATATAAGGAGAAATTAGCTCCAGAGTTCCAGAGCTTGGGGCCTCGGCAAAAGAAGGCAACAGAAAACCAAAACAAAGCCACACGAAGCAGTGACTGCTTCAAGGGTTATTACCAGTAACTGGGTACAAAATGTACTGGTACCCGAAGTTAATTGTTGCCCAGGTTTATTGGGACTAAAGATGATGGGGTCCCATGCTGCAAGGAGAAGACTAGTCTAAGAGAGAGGCTTTGGTTTGAAGTATTCCCCAGTGTGTGTAAAAAATATATCATCATAAAAATAGTCTTTATTAAAATGTGAAATTTTGTATGATAGTGGAGATCGCCTTACTCCCTCCCTAAACCTCCCTGCCTCTCTACCTCCCTTTCCTCCTTTAAGACCAAAACTGTCATGTATCTTACATTATTATATATAACTGTATCCTAACTTGCTATACATGACTGTAATAAGATATGACCTGTAACCACCAGCATACCTTACCACAAGGGGTGCACTTGCAAGAGACAGGTATATAAGGACAGGTCTCAGGCAAGTGCAGCATTCCAGAGCTGTGAAATAAAGGTGCAGGTCCAGAGTGACCTTGACTTCACTACATGCCTCGTGTGAATCTGTACTGAGGGGACAGGACTTTACAAAAACATACCACTGTGGCCAAGTTCATCTGCCTGAATTTCTCCTTATATGGTTCTTTGCCTTCTAACACTCCTGTGAAGCACCTTGTGACATTTTACTGCGCTATATAAATGCAAGTGGTTGTTTTACTTCTCGCACTCAATTAAAAAAAATTATAAACTTCTCTTCCCCAAACTAACTAAACAGGGTAAAGGTGAATATTCCACTGAACTTATTTATTGGGGAAGCTAAATTCACCGACCCAAGAACACTGAGAAGGTGGACATTAGGGGAGCACAGGTCAGAGACAAGGCTACAGCACAGTCGGGCTATTCCTCAACCCCGGTTCCTCCCCTGGGACGCTGCTCTGCTGGGAGAGCGTCATCAGCGTATGTACCCTGGTTTATTTGGTTCAAACGTTCTTCCTTCTCTCTCTTCCCCAAAACAGTGCTGGGGGAACGGGAAGTGAAGTGGGCAGAAGCATGTCCAGCTGCGTGCTTGTTCCTTGCTATGTTAGGGAATATTCCATCAGAGCTGGTACTACCTCCCCAGTTTGATCCAGCTGCAGTCCCTCTTTTGATCACTGGAGCTGTTCTGGGATGCACAGGGCCCCTCCCCATCAGTCACACCACTGGAGTGACCGACCAACCAACACCCTGGGTCTCCATTGAGGAGGCAAGTTGACTTTATTTTTTAAGAAGCTCCCCCCAGACTTTCCTTTCCTCTTAACTGATAATGTCATGGGGCGGATAGCAACATTCCCAGTTCAGAATGGTTTTAAGTTTGCATTACCTTTTGAGGTCCTAAAACTGCCCCCAAAAATAACCCGAATAATTGAAAGGCAAAATACCGCGGATGCTGGAAATCTGAACAAAAAACAGAAAATGCTGGAAGTACTCAGCGGGTCAGGCAGCATCTGTGGAGGGAGAACGTTTCAGGTCGATGACCCTTTGTCAGAACTGGAAAATATGACCAGGTTTTAAGCCAGTACAGAGGCAGGGAAAGGGGGAGAGAAGCTCTATGATGGGGTGGGAGGCAGATGCGATTAAATGACCAGCAGAATCATTACCAACACCCGCTGTCTGCGTGAAATGGGGGCAGAGGTTATGATCTGAAATTGTTAAACTCAACGTTGAGTCTAGAAGGCTGTAAAGTGCTTGATCAAAAAATGAGGTGCTGTTCCTCGAACTTGTGTTGTGCTTTATTGGAACAGCGTAGGAAGCCGGGGATAGAGAGGTTGGAGTGGGACGGGGAATTAAAGTGACAGGCGACCGGAAGCTCGGGGTCACCCTTACGGACTGAATGGACGTGTTCCGCAAAGTGATCACCCAATCGCCGTTTGGTCTCCCCAATGTAGAGGAGACCACATCGTGAGCAGAAAGTACGATATTTTAAATCAAAACGTGTTGGGAAATCTTTGACTTATGGTGAATTTATTAACATAACCCGCTATTTTAAAATGCTTGGCGGGGTTTTTAAAATTAAAAATACATTAGATTCTGACTGTTGGAGACAGTAATTTCGGCCCTACTTTCATTGGCGGGCTAAACAGACTGTGATTGGTCATCGGAAAAGACCAATGAAATTCACCACCGAGCGACCAATCACAAGTACAAGTAAATCGTTGTTTCACCTGGAAGGCGTGTTTGGGGCCCTAGACAGTGGGAAGGGAGGAGATAAAAGGGCAGGTGTTGCATCTCTTACCCTTGTACGGAAAGATGCCGTGGAAAGGGGAGGGGTTGTTGGGGATGATTGAGGAGCGGACCAGCATGTCGCGGAGGGAACGGTCCCTTCGGAATGCTGGGAGGGGAGGGGATGTGTTTGGTGGTGGGATCATGCTGGAGGTCGTGGAACATGGAAATGATCCGTTGAACGTGGAGGCTGGGGGCGGGGCGGGGCGGGGGGAGCGCGGGGGTGTGAAAGGTAAGGACAAGGGGAACCCTATTGTGGTTCTGGTGAATTAAATCGCCTCTTATTTGAGGAAGGACGCTCTTGCTATTGAGGGAGTGCAGCGAAGGTTCACCAGACTGATTCCAGGGATGGCTGGGCTGTCATATGAGGAGAGACTGGATCAACTGGGCCTTTATTCACTGGAGTTTAGAAGGATGAGAGGGGATCTCATAGAAACGTATAAGATTCTGACGGGACTGGACAGGTTAGATGCGGGAAGAATGTTCCCAATGTTGGGGAAGTCCAGAACCAGGGGATATAGTCTTAGGATAAGGGGTAGGCCATTTAGGACTGAGATGAGGAGAAACTTCTTCACTGAGAGTTGTTAACCTGTGGAATTCCCTGCCGCAGAGAGTTGTTGATGCCAGTTCACTGGATATATTCAAGAGGGAGTTAGATATGGCTCTTACGGTTAAGGGGATCAAGGGCTATGGAGAGAAAGCAGGCAAGGGGTACTGAAGGAATGATCAGCCATGATCTTATTGAATGGCAGTGCAGGTTTGAAGGGCCGAATGGCCTACTCCTGCACCTATTTTTCTATGTTTCTATGTTATTTTGCTTTCAAGGCTCTTTGTTTTTATGGGGGGAAAGTTCTGTACGGTCGATATGCTTTTAACATCTATCCAAATGATTTAAAACCTGCTTGTTCATAGCATTATTATCTCAGTCCCTGTGGCCCAGAGCAGTGTTTATGTATAGTTACTTGCTGTTGTTTCTGGAGAGTGAGGTAATAAGAGCATTTATTCCCAATCACAGAGGAGTTTGCAGTGGTTCTGTTGTGACTCGGACAGAACGATGGGCAAGGGACGACTGGAATTAAACCTCGGCTCGGGGTGGTTCTGGATGGAAAGCCACCTTGCCCTTTGTAATTTGGATTTTTACGAACCAATTCACAGTCCAATTGTTTTAGCTATTTTTGGATTGTAAAGAATAAATTGGCTCGAGAATTTTTCCTCCCGGGGAGATTATATAGATATACACATTGACACATAAACACAGAGGCTGCATAATGCATAATGTGATCGTCAATGCTTGGTAAAGCTGCGTAGCAAGGCCATTTCTTGCTGCGTTTCTCTCACTTTTGATCCATTTTCAACATAGTCAATTGACTCGTCAGATTCAATATTAATCCAAAGTTTGTCAAATTTAAAGGCTCCCCTGATGCTCAGTGAGTTTATCCGGTCAGTAGCTGGGCCATCTAGACCGGATACAAAAATAACAGAAGACATGTCACTTTGCTAAACCCTCCTGATAATATCAAACCAAATCTGGACCAGCCTCCACCTATAAATCTTGTATAGGAGGATTCAGACTGTTCTCCATCCTATTCGACCCCCAACGGAGCTTCTAACCCCGTGTGCTCTCCACCTCCGTAATGTCACCTCCCATAGCCCGTCGGCTGCTGAAACCTTCATACATGCCTTCGTCATCTCTAGACTCGACTGTTCCAGTGCTCTCCTGGTCAGCCTCCCATCCTCCATACTCTAAACCTCAGCTTATCCAAAACATTGCTGCTCATATCCGATCCCTTACGTTTCCCCTCGTGGGGGAGTCTAGAAATAGGGGGCATAGATTCAGAATAAGGGGTCGCCTATTTAAAACGTAAATGAGGAGGAATTTCTTCTCTCAGAGGGTTGTGAATCTTTGGAATTCTCTACCCCAGAGAGCAGTGGAGGCTGGGTCATTGAATATATTTAAGGTGGAGATAGACAGATTGTTGAACTATAGGGGAGTCAAGGGTTATGGGAAGTGGGCGGGGAAGTGTTAAGGCCAAGATCAGATCGGCCATGATCTTATTGAATGGCGGAGCAGGCTCGAGGGGCCGTATGGCCTACTCCTGCTCCTATTTCTTATGTTCTCCTCCAGTCGGGCAGAGAGAGTGAGAGAGAGAAAGCGAGTGCTCTTAAACCCACTCACTGACAAATTCCTGCTCCTGCTCCTATTTCTTATGTTCTTATCTATCACCCATTCTTGCTCATCCATCGCCCCTGTCCTTGCTGACCTAATTTGGCTCCATGGTTGCCCCAAATGCCTCCAATTTTAAATTCTCATCCTCCTGTTTAAATCTCTTCATGGCCTTGCCCCTCCCTATATCTGTAACCCCCCCCTCCCCCCCCACCCCCAGCCCACAACTTCCTCCCACCACTCTCCGTTCAATGGGCTGGACAGGTGGGCAGAACAGCGGCAACTGCAATTAAATCCCGAGAGGTGTAAGGTAATGAATTTAGGGAGGGCTAACAAGGCAAGGGAATACACATTAAATGGTAGGACACTGAGAAGTGTAGAGGAACAAAGAGATCTTGGAGTGCATGTCTACAGATCCCTGAAGGTAGCAGGCCAGGTAGATAAGGTGGTTAAGAAGGCATACTGAATACTTGCCTTTATTAGCGGAGGCATAGAATACAAGAGCAGGGAGGTTATGCTTGAACTGTATAAAACACTAGTTAGGCCACAGCTAGAGTACTGCGTGCAGTTCGGGTCACCACATTACAGGAGAGATATGATTGCACTAGAGACGGTACAGAGGAGATTTATGAGGATGTTGCCTGGACTGGAGAATTTTAGCTATGAGGAAAGATTGGATAGGCTGCTTGTTTTCTTTTGAACAGGGGAGGCTGAGGGGAGACCTAATTGAGGTGTATAAAATTATGAGGGGCCTAGATAGGGTGGATAGGAAGGACCTATTTGCCTTAGCAGAGGGGTCAATAACCAGGGGGCATAGATTTAAAGTAAGTGGTAGGAGGTTTAGAGGAGATTGGAGGAGACATTTTTTCATCCAGAGGGCGGTGGGGTCAGGAACTCACTGCCTGAAAGGGTGGTAGAGGCAGAAACCCTCACCATATTTAAAAAGTACTTGGATGTGCACTTGAAGTGCCGTAACCTACAGGGCTACGGACCAAGAGCTGGAAAGTGGGATTAGGCTGGATAGCTCTTTGTCGGCCGGCGTGGACACGATGGGCTGAATGGCCTCCTTCTGTGCTGTAAATTTCTATGATTCTATGATCTGACTCTGGCCTTTTATGCATTTCCCCCTTCCTTCGCCCCATCATTGGCAGGCATGCCTTCAGCTAGAGAGCTATGCTGATCGAGTTAGATGAGGAAGGATGGGAGTAGCCTCGAGTGGAGTATAAGCACTGGCATGGACTGCGTGGGCTGAACTGCCTCTTTCTGTGCTGTGCATTATCTGTAATTCTGTGTAATTTTATATAGCTGGCTAGACTTATGCCTCACCACCTCTTTATGAACCTCTTTAAAACCCATCTATTTAACCAAGCTTTTAATCATCCCTCTTAATATTGTCGTCTTTGGCTTTGCATCCATTTATTTCTGATTACTCCTCTGTAAGCACCTAGGGGTGTTTTTCTATATTGAAGGCGCTATATAAAGTTTTATAGTATAGTATAGTATAGTATAGTCTGGTTAAAGACGTTTCTCCTGAATTCCTTATTGGATTTATTAGTGACTATCTTATATTTATGGCCCCTAGTTCTGGACTCCCCCACAAGTGGAAACATCTTCCCTGCATCTATCCTCTCAAACCCTTTCATAATCTTCAAGACCTCCATCCTTAGCCTTTTCTTTCTTGAGAAAAGCGCCCCAGTCTATTTGATCTCTCCTGACGGGTATAATTATTGGGTGGATTTTCGGTTCTGCTCATTTCGAGGCGGTAAAGTTTGTGCCCGGGAACAGTTTGCGCCTCAGTCAGCAATATTGGGTAGCTGGGCCATGAGTGTGGGGTGGAATGCTAAAGGAGGCGTTGCGCACCTCTCTTAGGGCACAAGGCCGGCTGAAAATCCATTGCTAAACAGCCGGCCTCGGAGCAAATCCTGTGGCGATAAAATAATCGCACCTAAAAACACAACAAACATTCCCAATACCTTAAACATGCCACGGTAAGCTACAGCGCAAGAATAAAACTAAACAAAGTAATCAAACTTAGCTCATTCACCAATTCTGTCACTCACTGTGGCCGGTGCAGCTTCTGACCACCTGGTTTTCCAGGCGGTCCCACCACGGCACACTAGGGGGCACTATAGGGTGAGCGGACAAATTTCACTGCGCGGTCGAAACCGGTGGCATTGTACGTCGGCTCGGCACTCCAGGACGGTGCTGCTCTGCGCCTCCGCAAAACCAGCAACTAATTTCCTGGCGGGGAGCGGCCGGCCGCCCGCCTGGAAACCATTGCTGCCTCCATTACCACCTCTCTGGGCCGTGAACAGAGGTGGCAACAGGGCAAAAATCCAGCCCCATTATCTCTCCGTTCTGGTGTCATCCTGGTCAATCTTTTTTGCACCTTCTCCAGAGCCTCTGTATCTATTGGATAAGATGGTGACCAGAACTGTTCACACTACACCAAATGTGGTCTTACCAAGGTTCTATACAAGTGTAGCATAACTTCTCTGCTTTTCAATTCTATCGCTCTAGAAATGAACCCCACTGCTTTTTTTTTTAATAACCTCCTTAACCTGCGTCGTTACTTTTAGTAATTTGTGTGTCTGTACTCGCAGATCCCTCTCTGTTCCTCTACCCTATTTAGACACGTATTTCCCCAAGAAGTATATGGCTTCCTTATTATTCTGACCAAAATGCACCACCTCACACTTGCTTATATTGAAGTTTATTTCCGCACACTGTGATCTCAATGCAAGGCCCTGCACTGGGAGGGGACTTGGGCCAAATTGTGGATGCCACAGGATGCTGTGGCCATTGAGAGGAACATTGGGACTAATATTGCTGGTAGTTTAAGGGGTATTTTTTAATTCTGTCCAATTCTCTGTGCAATAAAACCTGATAAACCTGCTTACGCTCCTGCACTAAGAGCTATTACTAACAAACCAACCTTACGCCCAGCCCTACTTAACAATAAGTTCATGGCTGGTCATCGTCCTCAACTCCACTTTCCCGCCCGATCACCATATCCCTTGATTCCCCTCGAGTCCAAAAAACTATCTCTCTCAGCCTTGAACATACTCAAAAACTGAGCAGCCACGGCCCTCTGGGGTAGAGATTTCCAAAGATTCACAACATTCTGAATGAGGAAATTCCTCCTCATCTCGGTCTTAAATGGCCTACCCCTTATCCTGAGACTGTGCCCCCTAGTTCGAGACTCTCCAGCCAGGGGTAACAATTTCTCAGCATCTACCCTGTCAATCCCCTTCAGAATCTTGTATGTTTCAATGAGATCACCACTCATTCTTCTAAACTCCGGAAAGTATAGGCCCATTCTATACAATCTCTCATCATCGGACAGCCCTCTCATCCCAGGAATCAATCCAGTTGTTGTGTCTGTAAACTTGTATATACCTTGTACAGCCACCAGAGGGCTCATCCCTGGAGTCCCAAGGGATCCCACAATCCCTTGGGAGCACCTGTACTTAAGGAGGCCTCACACGCTGGAGAGGCACTCTGGAGACCTGCAATGAAAGACTAAGGTCACACTTTACTTTGAGCTCACAGTATCCAGTCAGACTCTTTATTCATATACGAGTGAACCTTTGTTGTACCGCCTCCAAGGCAAGTATATTCTACCTTCAATAAGGAGACCAAAACTGTACACAGTACTCCAGGTGTGGTCTCACCAAGGCCCCTGTACATGGTCAATGCCACCAAGGTGTTTGGGATCTCTCGAGGCCAAGGAGGCCTGAGATGCTCATCAATATTCTATTTTACTGTCTTGAGGTTTTTTTTTGCATGGTTGGGGGGGTGGGTTGTGTGGGCAGAAAAGGAAATAACGGGAGCGAAATTGACCCGATTGGGGGCAGAAACCTTACGGGGCCAGGATTTTTATTGCCGCAGAGGTCCCGCCCCCGACGCAGAATTGGGCCGAGCGCCCCTCCAAGGAAGCGGAGCACTGTCTCCGACGCTGAGTGCAGCGCTACGCAGATGCTCCTCCTCCATGTTCGAGCTGACCCGCGAGCCGGCCGACAAAACAAAGATGGCGGCCCGGGGGGGGGTTGCAGGCTCCCCCTTTAAACAGCGCCCCGGGAGTAGACGTCCGCCAGCCTCGCGGCCCACGGGGAAATTTCCCACCCCGCGGGGCGTTACGGGGCCGGTGCGGGGCAGCGAGCGGTTGCCGCGCACGGCAATGACGTCCTTGCCGGTTGCGCGGCGGCCCAGGGGCGCTAACCGTGGGACGTGGCGCTGCCGGATCATCGCCTCCAAAACCTCCCGGACAGTTTCCCGGGAGGGGGTGCCCCCCCCTTCCCCGGGCGAAAACTGTCTTGCGCCCCCCCCCCTGGAGGCGCTAACGGGGCTGTAGAAAGGGGCAATTTCACCCATAAAGTTGTAAAATCACAATTATCCCCTTCTTGTAGGCGTTAATGTCAGAGGTAACCATAGCTTCACTGAAAATCTCCAGCATCAGTGTGTGCCCATGCAAGATATCCGCTTGAAATTTAATACTTTCATCTTATTGAAAGGAAGTGGCAGTTTACCACTGAAGCCTGTTGTGAATCAGGTTTAGCGACACCGAGTGTCCCTGGAAGGATCTGATTAGGAAACACTGCAAGTTTCTGATCACGCTCGATGTTATTCGTCGCAGTGTTATTGGTTTGTTGTGAGTCAAAACAGAAATGAAACCCCAGACCATGCAACAGCACAATAGCACTGATGAGGAAGACATCCTCACAGGGAATATTTTAATGAATAAATCCTTTATCCCTCTTTAACTTGTTTATAATCCGTGGGCTGGGTTTTTGGTAGGAGGCTTCTTCGGCCGCGAAAAGGTGGCAGGCGGTAAAGTTTGCGCCAGAAAATGGTTTGCAACGGCAGCTATCCAATTTAGTTGCTGTGCCGAGAGTGGAATGGAGCACTAAGGGAAGCTTTCCACCCCTCTCTAAGGGCTGGATAAGCAACTGAATATCCGTTGCTAAAGAGTCGGCTTCGGAGCACCCTGTTACGTATGCAGATTATAGATATACTCTCTGTGTAGTCACTGTATAGTTGCATAAGATGGAGACTTGTTTACCTGATGTACTATCAATAAGGTTTACACTGTGTATATACTATGCTGGTACCACTAGAGAGTGCAACTGGTGGAGACCGGGGTTTCCTGCCCCTGTGGCAGAGGCTGTCCACCAGAGGGCACTGCGGTGGGAGACCTGAGGGTCACCTGCGTAGGTGTGCAGGGCCCGGTATAAAAGGCTGCCCACCATGCTTGTGCCTCACTCTGGAGTTACGAATAAAGGACCAAGGTCATTGCAGTTTGAATACAACACATTGCCTCGGGGAGTCATTTATAAGTGCATTACAGACACAACACACCCTGCCTCCCTGAAAAAAAAATCAGCACAAAAAACATTCCCAATATATTGTTCACCACAAATAAAGATAAATTGCAAAAATAAAACAAAATAACCCAATCACACTTATCTCATGCAGTCCTTCCTTCCCTCACCACCGCCGGGACAGCTCTGACTGCCTGCTTTCTCAGGCGAGTTGTCTGCGGGGAACTACTGCGTCAGCACAAAACAAATTTTGAGATTGGGACGATAATGGGGTGGGGGGGGGTGTTGCTGAGGATGAGATGAAGCATTGCAGCAAGGAAGATGGAGAAAAGCGTTGGTGAAATGACGCAGCCCTGCTTGATCCCGGTCCGAACATAGATTGAGTCTGTGGTGGATCCGTTGGTCAGGATCATGGCTTGCATGCCATCGTGGAGCAGGCCGAGGATGGTAACAAACTTTTGAGGTACAGCCGATTCTGAGGAGGATGCTCCATAATCCCTCGCGGTTGACAGTGTCGAAGGCTTTTGTAAGATAGAAGAAGGCCATGTACAGGGGTTGGTGCTGTTCCCTGCATTTCTCTTGTATCTGCCACGCGGTGAAGATCATGTCCATTGTGCCCCTTAGTGGGCGGAATCTGCATTGCGTCTCTGGGAGGAGTTCTTCAGCCACAGGAAGAAGGCGATTCAGGAGGATTCTTGTGATGACTTTCCCGGTCGTCGACAGCAGGGAGATTCCTCTGTAGTTACCGCAGTCGGACTTGTCACCTTTCTTGAAGATGGTCACGATTACAGCGTCTGAGATCTCCTGGCATGATCTCCTCCTTCCAGACAAGAGAGATGAGGTCATGGATCCGCGCCAGTAGTGCTTCTCCGTCATGTTTTCGTGCTTTGGCGGGGGTTCCATCTGCTCCTGATGACAGTTGTCGGATGGCCTTTTCAACCTCGTGCCGGACTGGGGTTATGCTGAGCTGGTGGCGGGTGACATGCTGTGGAATGGAGTCGAGGACACTCATGTTGAAGACAGAGTCTCGGTTGAGGAGATCCTCGAAGTGCTCCTTCCAGCGGGCACTGACTGCCTCTCTGTCCTTGATGAGCACCTCTCCGTTCTTGGCCAGCAGTGGGGTAGGGCCTTGGGTCGTAGGTCATCTTGATTGTGCTGAAGAGACGCAGAGTGTCCACAGTAGCTGGTCAACCCTCAAGGCTTCCATAATCAGCACCTGCGAAGAGACGCTCGGTCACTCGACCAGGAAACACCAAGACCGGTTCAACGAGAACTACCAGGAGCTAACATGCTGCAAGCGCAAGTCATTGTTGGACTGGAAACAGCAGCACAACTCGAGGGCAAGAAAGCAGCTATACGGACATCTGAAGGCCGAGGTCCAACCGAAAACCCCGCGACCTAAAGAACAGATGGTGGGTGGAGAAAGCTCAAGAAATCCAACAGCTAGCCGACAACCACGACGTGCGAGGATTCTTTAGCGCAATCAAGACGCTCTACGGCCCAAGACTGTTTGCAGCCTATTTTCCCAAGGCTGGTTCAGGTGAAGACTGGATCAAGCTAGTGGTGGGAAACTTCCTGCAAGTGACATTTAACAGGAATGATGATAACTGAAGGTGAATGTCAGGGAGACAAATTCTGAATGTTTTGGGACGGCATCTCGACCCTTGCGAAGCTGAAAGAGGAAGGGACTGAGAAGTGACATCCCAAAATGAAAGAAAAGGTAAGTTGAGGTGCAAGCATGTGTGTGTAGGCAAGCAGCCCCGCATCTAACGCCTCCTGTCTGACTGCTAAAGTGGAGGCAGGGCCACATGAGGTACTTGTGAGGAGACTGTGGCACTCCATGGTACAGCACCATTCCCACAGATCAGCAGAGCAGCTTGGAAGAACTGCGACACACAGTGCTCGCTGACCTACATTGGCTTCTGCTTAAGCAACGTCTCGATTTCAAATTTCTCATCCTTATTTTCAAATCCCTCCATGGCCTCGCCCCTCCCTATCTCTTTAATCTCCTCCAGCCCCACAACCCACCGAGATGTCTGCGCTCCTCTAATTCTGCCCTCCTGAGCATCCCTGATTATAATCACTCAACCATCGGTGGCCGTGCCTTCTGTTGCCTGGGCCCCAAGCTCTGGAACTCCCTGCCTAAACCTCTCCACCTCTCTACCTCTCCTTGCTTCCTTCAAGACGCTCCTTAATACCTACCTCTTTGACCAAGCTTTTGGTCACCTGTGCTAATTTTGACTTATGTGGCTCGGTGTCAAATTGTTTTATCTTATAACGCTCCTGTGAAGCGCCTTGGGACGTTTCACTATGTTAAAGGCGCTATATAAATGCAAGCTGCTGTTGAATGGGTTCCTTATCGGGGTTCCCACAGTACAACCTGAAAGATCAATCCTTCCTCGCAAACAGTGGACAACCATCAACTGCCTCGGAACCGGTCATGGTCGATGCTGCCACCTTCTCCATCGGTGGAAGATCAAAGCCTCCCCATCATGTGACTGTGGAGCTCCTAATCAGACCCTGGAGCACATCACTGAGCACTGCCCTCAGAGGGAGTAGGCCGAATGGCCGCTTCCTGTTTCGTAATTTTTCTATGATTTTCTTAGAGCATCAGCATGCCTGATGTCTGATGCTCTCGGTCTGTAGACACGGGTTTGAGGGTCTCGGCTGGTGGACACAAGGGCAGCCTGATCTGCCTGACATCCCTCAGTGGGGTGGTCCTCCTCTACTCTTCAAACATCTCTGGTAGGGGGACTCCCATTGGCCAACGCACCGGTGCACGTAACGGTACCTGGGCAAAAAAAACAAAATTGGAATGAAAGGCTCACGGGAACCTAAGTGCCAGCAGCAAAATAAAGTACAAGTAGCAGAGATGGTCAATAAACGTTTTGGAATATTGCGGATTCAGTGTATTTAGCTCTGCCCCTTACATCAGCTGCAAATCCTGGGCAATATGGATGGCCATTTCATATGGGTGTCTTTGAGAAACCATCTCGTGCGCATCTGTACATCAGAAATGGTTTGCATCCCTCAATCTGTATTTAAACAAAATGCTTGCTTGTCTGTTTGAGATGGCTGATTCCTCTGTCACTGGTTTCAGTCCCCCACCTCCGTCCCCCACCAGAATAAAAAAATATATATATTTATTCACAGTATGTGGCTGTCGCCTATCCCTAATTGCTCTTGAGAAGGTGAGGCTGAGCCATTGCCTTGAACCGCTGCAGTCTGTGTGGTGAAGGTGCTCGGATTTTGACCCAGCCACGATGAAGGAACGGCGATATATTTCCAAGTCAGGATGGTGTGTGACTTGGAGGGTGAACGTGGAGGTGATGGTGTTCCCACACACGGCTGCTGCCCTTGTCCTTCTGGGTTGTAGAGGTTGTTGGTTTGGAAGGTGCTGCCGAAGAAGCCTTGGTGAGTTGCTGCAGTGCATCTTGTAGATGGCATACTCAGTAGCCATGTTGCACCGGTGTGGAGGGAGAGAATATTTAAGGTGGTGGATGGGGCCCCGATCAAATAGGCTGCTTTGCCCTGGACAAAACAGGGCAAAGCAGCCTGGATGTTTTACTACGTTAAAGGCGCTATATAATTTCAAGTTGTTGTTGGATGCGGACGAGATTCTTGAGTGCTGTTGGAGCTGCACTCATCCAGGCTAGTGGAGAGTATTCCATCACGCTCCTGGGTTCAGAACATAAAATCAAAAGAAGTAGGAGCAGGATAGGCCACCTGGCACCTCGAGCCTGCTCTGCCATTCAATAAAATCATGGTTGATCTAATCATGGACTCAGCTCCACTTCCCTGCCTGCTCCCCAGAACCATTTGGTATGATCATGGCTGATCCGATCATGGACTCAGGTCCACTTCCCTGCCCGCTCCCCATAACCCCTTATTCCCTTATCAGTTAAGAAACTGTCTGTAATGTATGTAGCACTCAAATCACTGACTCCACACAGTCTGCTGTTGTAGTAACTGCTGTGACCTTAGTCCTTTATTGTGTAACTCCAGAGTGCCTCTCAGGTGTGGTGGGCAGCCTTTTATACTCTGTCTTGCAGGGACTTTCAGGTCTCCCACCACAGCGCCCTCTGTGGCGCACCATTGCACTTATACATGTAATGTACCTGGCTAATAAATAACACTGTCTATCTCTGTCTTAAATTTATTCAATGTCCCAGCTTCCACGGCTCTCTGAGGCAGCGAATTCCACAGATTTACAACCCTCTGACAGAAGAAATTTCTCCTCAGCTTAGTTTTAAATGGGCGGCCCCTTATTCTAAGACTATGTCCCCTAGTTTTAGTTTCCCCTACGAGTGGAAATATCGCCTCTGCAACCACCTTGTCGAGCCCCCTCATTATCTTATAAGTTTCAATAAGGTCGCCTCTTGTGCCTTGTAGATGGTGGAAAGGCTTTGGGGAGTCAGGAGGTGAGACACTCGCCATAGAATACCCAGCCTCTGACCTGCTCTTGTCGCTGCTTTATGTGCTGAGTTAAGATTCTTGTCAATGTAGACCCCAAGGATGTTGATGATGGGGGACTCGGCGAAGGTAATGCCATTGACTGTCAAGGGGAGTTGGCTAGACTCTCTGATATGCCATGGTGCAAAGTGGGTGGAGATCCACTTCCCTACCCGCTCCCCTTAAACATACCTCGACGTGCGCATAGCTGGAGGATTCTTGCCTGACGCTGGACAAGACATCAAGGAGCATTTGTCATCTTGCAAACTAAAGAGTACAGTTCACATAATTCATAATTTAAAAAAAAACCTTTAAAATTGTTAATGGAGTTAAAATTACCAAATGAATTATTAACTGATCTGTGACTGTGTCGCTGATTATAATTTGACTGCTGGCAAGGCCACCTCGATGGGCCTCACTTTGGGATAGTGGTTATGTTACTGGACTAGTAAATCCCAAGGCTTGCATTCATGATCCAGGGGCGTGAGTTCAAATCCCACCACGGCAGCTGGGGAATTTAAATTCTGCAATTAAAAAGCTAGTATCACTATTGGTGAGCATGAAACTACCGGATTGTCGTAAAAACCCCACCTGGTTCGCTAATGTCCTTTAGGGATATTCAGAAGGTGCTCACCACCACGTTCTTGAGGGCAATTAGGGGATGGGCAATAAATGCTGGCCTTGCCAGCGATGCCCACATCCCATGAACAAATATATTAAAAAATAAACTGCAACTCTCTTCAGAGCCTCTAGGTGGCGCCCAACAATAACACACAGAAAGAGGTCAATGTGCCCGTTGTTGGTTCTTTTGAAAGAGCTATCCAATTAGTCCCACACCCCTGCCCTTTCCCTATAGCCCTGCAGTTTTTTTTCTCCCCTTCAAGGATTTTTCCAATTCCGTTTTGAAGGTTACTATTGCATTTGCTTCCACCACCCTTTCAGATGGTGTATTCCAGCCCATAACAACTCACTGCATTGAGATGGCACCTAACCCTACTTCCTGGTTAACCTCCTCTTCTCCCAACCTTGGTTTCAACTCGATTACAAAATTCCCGTCTTTATTTTCGAAACCGTCCCCGGCCCCGTCCCTCCCTATCTCTGTAATCTCCTCCAGCCCCCACAACCCCCCCACCCCCGAGGTATCTGCACTCCTCTAATTCTGCCCTCCTGAGCATCCCTGATTATAATCGCTCAACCCTTGGTGGCCGTGCCTTCTGTTGCCCGGGCCCCAAGCTCTGGAACTCCCTGCCTAAACCTCTCCGCCTCTCTACCTCTCTTTCCTCCTTCAAGACACTCCTTTAAAACATACCTCTTTGACCAAGCTTTTGGTCACCTGCGCTAATTTCTCCTTATGGGGCTCGGTGTCAACTTTTGTGTCTCATAATACTCCTGTGAAGCGCCTCGGGACGTTTCACTACGTTAAAGGTGCTATAGAAATACAAGTTGTTGTTGGTTGTGACTGCACCATGGGCCTTGGCCTAACTTCCTCTAGAAAGTAATGATCTTTGAGCTGAGATCATTTTAGAGGCAGTCGTTTGCTTCTGAAGATATGAAACCATAGAATGAGTGGAGGGTACTTCTTCCATAAAAACATTTATAATTTACCCATTCTTTACTCTAGCCAATTCATCTAATCTCCGAATGGAAATGTTTACATAAATACTGCTTCAGCCAGAAAATTAGTTGAGCAGGATTCCAGAATATTGAATCGAGGTGTTCAAAATAATGAGGGGCTTTGATAGATTAAATACGAAGAAACGGTTTCCAGTGGCAGGTAGGTCGGTAACCAGAGGACACAGTTTTAAGACAATCAGCAAAAGAACCCGAGAGGAGCCGAGCAGAATGTTGTTTACGCAGCGAGTATTTATGATCTGAAAGGGTGGTGGGAGGAGATTCATAGTAACTTTCAAAAGGGAATTGGATAATACTCAAAGGAAAAACAAACAGTAGGGCTATGGGGAAAGAGCAGGAGCTAATTGGATAGCTTGTTCAAAGAGCAGGCACAGTGGGCTGAATGGCGGCCTCCTGTACGGCATGATTCTATGATTTGCCTATCTTTATGTCTCCACCCCTCAACCCTTTATTTTTTTAAAAATTGTTCTTGGACTGCGGGTGATGCTGACAGGCTACATTTATTGCCCGTCCCGAGTTGTCCGAAATGCGGTGACGATGGTGCAGGGCCTTCTTGAACGTCTGCAATCCTTGGAGTGATAATGCTCCCACAATGCTGTTAGGTAGGGAATTTATTGCCCATCCCTAATTGCCCCTTGAGAAGATGGTGAGCCGCCGCCTTGAACCGCTGCAGTCCGTGTGGTGAAGGTGCTCCCACAGTGCTGTTAGGGAGGGAGTTCCAGGATTTTGACTCAGCGACCGTGAAGAAATGGCGTCTGACGTCCAAGTCAGGATGGTGTGTGACTTAGCGGGAACTTGGAAGATGCTGTCGCTGCTCTTGTCCGATGGTGGATGATGATGTCATGTGGCTGAGAGGTGCTGTTGAAGTAAGCCTGGGGAGCTGCTGCAGCGCATTCCTAGATAGGACACACTTCAGTCACAATGCGTCAGCAGTGCAAATTGTCTACAGGGCAGGGGCACTAATCAAGCGGATTGCCTTGTCCGAGTGGTGTTGAGCTTCTTGAGTGTCGGTGCAGCTATACCCATCTGACAGTGTCAGCTGTGGCTCTGTGGGTAGCGCTCTCGTCTCCGAGTCAGAAGGTTGTAGGTTCAGATCCACTCCAGGGACTAGAGCACAAAAAAAATCTAGGCTGACACTCCAGTGCAGTGCCAAGGGAGTGCTGCACTGTCGGAGGTGCCGTCTTTTGGATGAGACGTTAAACCGAGACCCTACCTGCTCTCTCAGGTGTACGTAAAAGATCCCTTGGCCACTATTTTGCAGATGAGCAGGGGAATTATCCCCGGTGTCCTGGCCAATATTTATCCCTCAATCAATATAACAAAAAAACAGATTATCTGGTCATTATCACATTGCTGTTTGTGGGAGCTTGCTGTGCGCGAATTGGCTGCTGCGTTTCCCACATTACAACAGTGACTACACTCCAAAAAGTACTTCATTGGCTGTAAAGTGCTTTGAGATGTCCGGTGGTCGTAAAAGGCGCTATATGAATCCAAGTCTTTTAGGCAAATAGTGAGTATTCCATTACAATCCTGACTTGAGCCTTGTCAATAATGGAGAGGGTTTGAGCCATCAGGGAGTGAGCCAATGGTTGCAGTGATTGTAGTGATTGTGTTTCTTTGGTGCAGTTAAGTTTCTGGTCACTGATGATCCCCAGGGATAAATTGTATCTGTGATCATGGTGCGTGTAGTGCAATTGCATTGATGTTATTGATGTTGCTGTCCATCGCCCCGTGTCTTCATTTTGCCTTATCAGTGCAACATCGTTCCAGCTGACCGCCTTCTGTCTCTCCGACTTACATTGTGATCCAGCCTTGTATGCGACGACTTCACTCGAGACGTAATGATCTGAGCATCAAGGCAATTATATTTGTGCCATTAAAGGGGAGCTGCGATTCTGTGATGTTTTCACAATCTTAGATGTTTTAAAGCGAGGTCCGTGCAATTATTATCTTTCCTGCCCCTCCTATTGGAAGATCAAGAGAGGAGGACTGAGGGAAGGAGTGTACATGTAATTACATAGAATCAGCACAGAAACAGGCCATTTGGTCCCACTGGTCTACGCTGGTGTTTATATTCTACGTGAGGCTCCTCCCACCCTGCCCCAGGATCCCTCTCGTACTTCTTTTGTCGTAGCTGCTGATTCGCTCTCGCTGAACACAATTCCATTCCCTCTGTGTAGAGAAATCATTCCTAGGTGTCAGCTGTGGCTCAGTGGGTAGCACTCCCGTCTGAGTCAGAAGGTTGTGGGTTCCAGTCCCACTCCAGCAACTTGAGCACAAAAATCTAGGCTGACACTCCAGTGGAGTGCTGCACTGTCGGAGGTGCCATCTTTCGGATGAAATGTTAAACCGAGGCTCCGTTTGCCCTCAGGTGGATGTAAAAGATCCCATGGTGCTATTTCTAAGAAGAGCAGGGGAGTTATTCCCAGTGTACTGGCCAATATTTATCCCTCGATCAGCATCACTAAAACAGATTATCTGGTCGTTATCACATTGCTGTTTGCGGGAGCTTGCTGTGCACAAATTGACTGCCGCATTTCCTACATTACAACAGTGACTATACTTCAAAAGTACTTCATTGGCTGTAAAGTGCTTTGAGACGTCCGGTGGTCGTGAAAGGCGCTATATAAATGCAAGTCTTTCTTTCTTTAAGTTCTTCATTTGACCTGTTGGTGGTTATCTTATATTTGTGCCTAATTGTTCTAGACTCACCCACAAATGGAAACAGTTTCTCTACACCCAACCCACTGAATCGCTTCATAATTTTAGAAAGCTTTATCAGGTCTCATCTCTGTCTCTCCACCTGCCCCACCACCCTTTTTTCCATCCCCCTCATTTCTAAATACATTATAGCTTGCAATAGCAGAGAGACGGGAGAAACTGGGGTTGTTCTCCTCAGAGCAGAGAGGTTTAAGGGGAGATGTGATAGAGGTGTTCAAAATCATTAAAGGTTATGTATGTTAACTGGTTTTACCTGCCACCGGAGGGCGCGACTGTCGGAGTCCTAATGGTCACTGGCAGACACGTGCAAGCTGTGTATATAATGTTGGCAGCCATGTTGAATCCTCACTTTGAGAATGAATAAACTGGAGTAAGGTCATGCCTGAACTAACTCACCGTACTTCGCCTCGTGGAGTTATACGATACTTAATAACAATTGGCGACAAGTTAAAAATCCGAACTTTCACGCAACCATGTCTATTGGAATTTTGGAGAGATTCATGGAAGGAGAAGACTGGGAGGATTTCACTGATCGCCTCGACCAGTACTTCGTAGCCAACGGATTGGAAGGAACCGATAACGCAGTTAAGAACAGGGTGGTTCTCCTCACCATTTGTGGGTCAAACATTTATCAAGAATCTACTCTCACCGACTGAACCAATGGATAAGACTTACGATGAATGGTGTACGCTGGTTCGGAACCACTTTAAATCAAAGGAAAGCAGCATCATGGCGAGGTATCGTTTCTATACGCACAATCGCTCCGAGGGCCAGGGCATGGCGGAATTTGTCGCCGACCTGAGACGTCTCGCTTGGGCCGTGCAATTTCGGAGCTGTGTTGGAGGAAATGCTTTTTCGTGCTTGGCATTGGCCACGAGGTCATCCTTTGAAAGCTGCTGGCTGCTGAATCTCTAGACCTGAGCAGTGCCATCATGATCGCCCAGGCATGCATGTCCACGGATGAAAACTCGAAACAGATATCTTCCCAGCATCGAAACTCACCGGCAAGTACTGTGCATAAAATAATATCGTCGGCAGGCAGAGATGCACAGGGCAGGGCCTATTCGCCTGCGTTCTTACGCCCTGTAACTGCTCAAAGTCCGCCATCGTGGGTGAGTCAAATCACACCTTGTTGGCGTTGCGGAGGCCCATCAATGCTGATTCAAGAGTGGACAAGGCAGAACCAGTGGATGTGGAGTATTTTGACTTTCAAAAGGCTTTTAACAAGGTCGCACATAAGAGATTGGTGTGCAAAATTAAAGCACATGGAATTGGGGGTAATGTACTGACGTGGATAGAGAACTGGTTGGCAGACAGGAAGCAGAGAGTCGGGATAAACGGGTCCTTTTCAGAACAGCAGGCAATGACTAGTGGGGTGCCGCAGGGCTCAGCGCTGGGACCCCAGCTATTTACAATATACATTAATGATTTAGATGAAGGAATTGAATGTAATATCTCCAAGTTTGCAGATGACACTAAGCTGGGTGGTGGTGTGAGCTGTGAGGAGGACGCTAAGAGGCTGCAGGGTGACTTGGACATGCTCGGTGAGTGGGCAAACGCATGGCAGATGCAGTATAATGTGGATAAATGTGACGTTATCCACTTTGGGGGCAAAAACACGAAGGCAGAATATTATCTGAATGGCGGCAGATTAGGAAAAGGGGAGGTGCAGCGAGTCCTGGGTGTCATGGTACATCAGTCATTGAAGGTTGGCATGCAGGTACAGCAGGCCGTGAAGAAGGCAAATGGTATGTTGGCCTTCATAGGATTTGAGTATAGGAGCAGGGAGGTGTTACTGCAGTTGTACAGGGTCTTGGTGAGGCCTCACCTGGAATATTGTGTTCAGTTTTGGTCTCTTAATCTGAGGAAGGACGTTCTTGCTATTGAGGAAGTGCAGCGAAGGTTCACCAGTCTGATTCCCGGGATGGCAGGACTGATGTCTGAGGAGAGACTGGATCGACTGGGCCTGTATTCACTGGAGTTTAGAAGGATGAGAGGGGATCTCACATAAAATTCTGACGGGACTGGACAGGTTAGATGCAGGAAGAATGTTCCCGATGTTGGGGAAGTCCAGAACCAGGGGACACAGTCTAAGGATAAGGGGTAAGCCACTTAGGACTGAGATGAGGAGAAACTTCTTCACACAGAGAGTTATTAACCTGTGGACTTCCCTACTGCAAAGAGCTGTTGATGCCAGTTCATTGGATATATTCAGGAGGAAGTTAGATATGGCCCTTACGGCTAAAGGGATCAAGGGGTATGGAGAGAAAGCAGGAAAGGGGTACTGAGGTGAATGATCAGCCATGATCTTATTGAATGGTGGTGCAGGCTCGAAGGGCCAAATGGCCTAATCCTGCAACTATTTTCTATGTTTCTATGTTTCTATGTTTGCCGGCCCCTTTCTCGGCAAAATGTTTTTAGTGGTAATGGAAGCTTACTCCAAATGGATTGAATGCGTAATCATGTCATCCAGTATGTCCATAGCCATTATTGAAAGCCTCCGGGCCATGTTCGCCACCCATGGCCTGCCCGACGTCCTTGTCAGTGACAACGAACCGTGTTTCACCAGTTCGGAGTTCCACGAGTTTATGACCCGTAATGGCATCAAGCATGTCAGGTCTGCCCCTTTTAAGCCGCGTCTAATGGTCAAGTGGACCGGGCTGTCCAACCCATTAAGCAGAGCCTACAGACCCGCTTATCCTGCATTCTGCTCAGTTACCGGACTGGGGTCCCTCCTGCCGAGCTGTTAATGAAGAGAGGCCTCAAAACCAGGCTCTCCCTTGTACACCCAGATCTCAATGATCACGTCGAAACCAGAAGGCGACGGCAGCAATGGTACCACGATCGCGCGGCCGTATCATGTGACATTGCTGTTAATGACGCGGTGTTTGTCCTGAATTATGGTCATGGTCCAAAGTGGGTTCTAGCACGGTTTTGGCCAAGGAGGGGAACAGGGTGTTTGTAGTCAAACTGTTAAATGGGCAAACGTGCAAGAGGTGCATCGAGCAAACCAAACTGCGATTCACAGACAACCCAGAACAAATTGAAGATGACATCATCATCGACCAACCAACACGCGTCCAACCATCAGTTGACCCTTGTGTCATTCACGAAGACGTACCTACCAATCCCTGACAGTCCTGTCAAACCGACTGCTCCGCAATGCAGCAATGGTCCTACTAACTCACTCAAGCTTGGGTTCGAACTGAGAAGATCAACCAGGGAGCGGAAGGCACCGGACCGTCTCAACTTGTAAATACAACCTGTACCAAGGACTTTGGGGGGAATGATGTTATGTATGTTAACTGGGTTTTACCTGCCACCGGAGGGCGCGACTGTCGGAGTCCTAATGGCCACTGGCAGACACGTGCAAGCCGTGTATACAATGTTGGCAGCCAGATTGAATCCTCACTTTGAGAATAAATAAACTGGAGTAAGGTCATGCCTGAACTAGCTCACCGTACTTAGCCTCGTGGAGTTATTCGATAGTTGAGAGAGTAAATAAATAAGGAGAAACTATTTCCAGAGGCAGAAGGGTCAGTAACCAGAGGACACAGATGTAAAGTAATTGGTAAAAGAACTGGAGGCGACATGGGGACATTTTATATTACGCAGCATGTTGTGATCTGGAACGCGCTGCCTGAAAGGGAGGTGAAAGCAGAATCAATAGCAACTTTCCAAAGGGAATATGCTTGAAAAGAAACATTGGAGAAGAGCGGGGGAGTGGGACTAATTGGATAGCTCCACCAGAGAGCAATGGGCCGTATCTGTGCTCTATCATTCTGTGCCATTGCCAATTCATTCCTGTCTGCAGCCCTGTTTCTGTTATCCTTATTATATGTTTCCTCAATTTTAATTATGGCGTCTAGTTCCCCCATTTTGTTTCTGATGCTCTGTGCATTGCTATACAGGCAATTTGATAGACTCCTGATTTTCAATATCCCTACTTCAGTTTTGTCATGTATTTTATTATTACTTCCTGCAAACTCTTCTGTTCCCCGAGTGCAGAATGTAGTGTTGTCAAATGATGCAGAGTCATCAAATTGAGCCGTGCTGCTGTAGAGAGGGTCTTTGGTGGGAGCCTGTCACAGCTGTCTCAGTCAGACAGGATGGTAGAATTTTGGTGCCAACGAAAGCACAGGAATTGGAAAAAAATACCAGAAAAAGAGGGAGTGAAAGTGATGCAACCCATGCAGACTGAGATTTAATGGCTCAGCTCCTTGGTTCTTGTGTAATGTTGCAGAATTTGTTTTAGTGATGTTGGTTGAAAAAGAAAGAAGGACTTGGATTTATATAGCGCCTGTCATGACCACCGGACGTCTCAAAACGCTTTACAGCCAATGAAGTACTTTTGGAGTGTAGTCACTGTTGTAATGTAGGAAACGCGGCAGCCCATTTGCGCACAGCAAGCTCCCACAAACAGCAATGTGATAATGACCAGATAATCTGTTTTTTTGTTATGTTGATTGAGGGATAAATATTGGCCAGGACACCGGGGATAACTCCCCTGTGCTTCTTCGAAATAGTGCTATGTGATTTTTTTACATCCACCTGACAGAGCAGACGGGGCTTCGGTTTCACATCCCATCTGAAAGATGGCATCTCCAACAGTGCGGCACTCCCTCAGTGGGACTTGAACCCACAACCTTCTGACTCAGATGCAAAACTGCTACCCACTGAGCCACAGCTGACATCTGCGTTGAGACCAGTTGAGAAACGCAACTGCTCCTCTGACTGAAATCATTAAAATCAATCGTGATCGAGAATGGAAGCTGGCTCTTCCTGATCTGTTCTACACTGGGCAGAGCGTTTACCCATCGTAGGAGTGCGTACTTGTGTTCTTAGTGTCAGCTGTGGCTCAGTGGGCTAGCATCCTTGCCTCTGAGTCAGAAGGTTGTGGGTTCAAGTCCCACTCCAGGGACTTGAGCACATAAATCTAGGCTGACACTCCAGTGCAGTGCTGAAGGAGCGTCGCACTGTCGGAGGTGCCGTCTTTTGGATGAGATGTTAAACCGAGGCCCTGTCTGCTCTCCCAGGTGGATGTAAAAGATCCCATGGCACTATTTCGAAGAAGAGCAGGGGAGTTATCCCCGGTGTCCTGGCCAATATTGATCTCTCAATCAACGCCACTAAAACAGACTATCTGGTCGTTATCAGATTGCTGTTTTGTGGGAGCTTGCTGTGCACAAGTTGGCTGCTGCATTTCCCACATTTTACAACAGTGACTACACTCCAAAAGTACTTCATTGGCTGTAAAGCGCTTTGAGATGTCCTGTGGTCATGAAAGGCGCTATATAAATGCAAGCCTTTCTTTAAAGTTGCCAAGTGAAGCTGTCACCCTGCTAAGTTGTGGTGTGCAACCTTCCAGACCAGCCTAGGACTGAGTCATTTGTCCTTGGTCCACAATTTATTGTTCAAGTGCTTCTGAGAATTTGATACAACACTTCAATCAGGTGACCCGTAGCAGAGGAAGAGAGCGGAGTAAATTGTATCTGTGATCATGGTGTGTGTAGTGCAATTGCATTGATGTTATTGACGCTGCTGTCCATCGCCCCTTGTCTTCATTTTGCCTTATCAGTGCAACACCGTTCCAGCTGAGCGCCTTCTGTCTCTCCGACTTACATTGTGATCCAGCCTTGTAAGCAACGACTTCACTCTGGACTTAATAATATGAGCATCAAGGCAGTTCAGCAGCTACATTTGTGCCATTAACGGAGAGCGGCGCTTCCGTGAGGTTCTCACAATCTTAAGTGTTACAAAGAGAATGGCATTTCATGCCTGCCTGCCTTGCCTCTGCTATTGGAGTGTTGAGCGAGGAGCACTGAGAGGAATGAGAGCAATCTGACATGTTGAAAGAAAGAAAGACATGGAGCGAGAACCTGCACTTTTTTTTGCATGCTTAACGCCCACTTAATGCCCATTTTACCGCTGAAACGCCCAGATATCGCCCATTTAGCCACAAAATGGAAACTGACGGACATTTTTCGGAAACTTATCGCCGAGCGTTACTTCCCCCATGTGTTTAACGCCGGGAAAAAAATAATACCGCCTGCCCCCTTTTTTTGGGTGGAATCAGCAGAATGGGCGAAATCAACGGCCATAATATCGGCCAGCGTTAATTTCCGCTCTGATTTAACGTCGAGATTCAATAATACCGCCCGCCCACTTTTTTTTGTCGTGAAGAGCATATTTACCGAAACTAACGCCCAGCAGATCGCTCAGCGTCAATTTCACCACTTCGCACACATATCGGCCACAATATCGTTCGCCCAAAAAACGCGCACACAAAGTGGAACTGTTCTGAACGAACGCCAGTGGTGTGGCTGGCATTTTTTAAATCCCACTCTTACGTGAGGGGCTGATATCTGAACGATTTGCCTGAAAGAGCGCTGATGTGAGTGACAACGCTGAGACACTGCTGTGTGTGTGCAGCTCAGACATCAATGGTGCCCATCACCTTGGTGTCAGTTAAAGTTTACGGTTGATTGATGTTAAGTTATATTTAATTAACTATTTCATGTTAAGGAATGACCAGTCTGTAACGGTGCAGCTATCTGAGACAATGCGCAACAAGGTTATGTTCAATAACAAAACTTTTATACCAACATTGGTCTGAAATATTAAGCATCACAGCCAATAACACCCAACCCCTGCTCACACCCCACTTTTCCACCATTGACAAAAATCACATATTCAACATGTCCAGCAACACAGAATACAAAGGCAAAACAGGAGCGTGGTCCCCAGCCCCCATACATTGCAATAAATTGCATATACCCAGATGGAGATGTAATACAGCCATCACCTGCGTACATGCACCTCATTTTCCTTCTCCCCCCCCCTCCCCTTCTCCCCACCTCTACCCTTTCCCCTCCTCGCTCCACGGTGCCTGACCGAGGAACTCCTCAGGCGGTGCCTCATTGGGGGCGATGAATTCAGATGCGGTCGTTGGATGAGTATGGGAGCGGGGGGTGCCGAGAGGGCAACATCTTGGTCCTTGCTCTCATCTGTCGTTCGCAGTGGTGGTGCGGAACCTATGGATGGAGTGCCGCGCTCGGGGACCACTGGGAGACTTGTGGCAGCAGTGTTCCTGGCTATCGCATTCAGGGACTCTGCCATCCGTGGAATGTACTCAGTCATGGTGGCGGTCATGTTGGCCAGCAGTCAGGATATGCCCCCCAATGCTTCGATGAGCTGGTCACCAATGTCTACAGTCCTCCTGGACAACTGTACCATCTCTCTGCTGTCATGTGGCGCTCGTGGCACAGACCTGCTGCGTCCACGGGACCTCCGCGGGGTCGGCATCGTCCTCGGGACAAATAGGGTGCCCTGTGGCGAGGTGCTTGGGCCTGGTACCTCCAGAGTGGAGGCGGGAATGACCAGGGGAGCACTAGATGGCCTTGGAGTGGAATGTCTTCTGGAGCGTGGCGATGCAGGTTCCTCGAAGTCCGCGCTCTCATCCGTGGAGAACAGACCCAGCGGCTTGACGGACGAGAATCTGAGCTCCTCAGGTGTAGTAGGATCATCCGCTGACTCCTGCCCCACGCCCCCACCTTCTGGCCTCTGTGGCCTTGCCTTGGGACACACTGCTGGTTGAGCTGCAAAACACAAATGAGGTTATTAGAGGAGAAGGGAGTGCTAGAGTAACAAGGTAAGTCCAGCGCTACACACAGCATATGCACGACAAAAGCACCACCACTCTCAAAATCATCACAGACATCACATTTCATGACCATCAATACATTTGCATTTCAATGATTTTCATTAGGCCATCATTATTTATCTGACAATTTTAGAAATCATCGACCATATATGATTGTTCAGATACGAATGGCTGTGGCATCTATAGACTTTACATGACGCAATGGTGTAAGCTTTACTCACATGGCATCACTTCAGGGTCTGCAGATGCGTCCGTGGCTGTCCGGGGCTGCTTCCCCACGAGTGCGAGCACACGCTCCTCCATCTCTGTGATGTTGCTGGGGACTGGTGGCCCCCCACCCGTTCGCCTCTGCACGGACCTCATCGTCGATAGTCGATAGCAGGTCGACATGGCATGAGATTATTGCGTGATATCATAGTTAGGTACTGTCGCAGACTCTGATACAACACATAACCAACAGATGTAATCATGATTATTATGATAATTTATTATTCTTTAACTAAAGACATACACCGTGACTGCAGGCTTTGAGTAAAACATTCCCGGTAAAAGTGAAAGACCTCACATCTGATGATAGTCACTCATGACTGTTACAAATCAAATTATATAAATACATAAGTACATGTAAATCAATGTAATATTTACTCTTGCAGATCCCACAAGGTCGTTCCATCACTTGCGGCATTGATTGTCCTCACGCACCTTGTTGGTTGCCGACGAGACCACCTCTGCTATCTCGGTCCATATCCTCTGGTATGCCTTTGGGGTGGGCTTCCCACACCCTCCCTGTGTCAAATTACCCCAGCGTGACTCGACCTCCTGCAGGAGGGAGGCATTTGCTTCATCCGAGAACCTCCTGGCTCTTTTGCGCCCTCCAATGTGCTCCTCTCCCACCTCACTGCTCTCTCCAGCGTCAGTCTCCACAGAGTGCTGTGATCCCTCCTCCTTTCTCTCCATTATGGGCCAAATTCGTTCAAATATGTGGCTGTTAACAGCTAAGTTTTGTTTGTCTACTTGCTGTGAAACTCTAAAGTCTCCCTCCTTCCTCCCAAAGCAGCCACACCACACCCAGCCACGCCTTCAGTCCCTCTGAGCCCCCTCTCTCGCTGTCTCTTCTGCGCTTGCCATGATGACCCTTGACCTCCAGAATCGCAGGAATTGAGTGTTACCACTTTACAGCAGAAGGTCAAAAAAAATTTAATGCGACCGTCCATTTTATATCGCTCACGGTAACGCCCATTTTCAAAAGTGGAAACTAGGTACTTTGAGAATGGACGAGAAGCCAGCGATCTAAATACCCTTTTTTTAACGTCCACGCCAGAAATATCGCCCAAAAGTGCAGGTTCTAGCCCATGGATTTCTATAGCGCCTTTCACGACCGCTGGTCGCCTCAAAGCGATTTACAGCCAATGAAGTACTTTTGAAGTGTAGTCACTGTTGTAATGTGGGAAACGCAGCAGCCAATTTGCGCACAGCAAGCTCCCACAAACAGCAACGTGACAATGACCAGATAATCTCTTTTTGTTTTGTTTGAGGGATAAATATTGGCTAGGACACCGGGGATAACTCCCCTGCTCTTCTTCAAAATAGTGCCAGGGGATCTTTTACATCCACTTGAGAGAGCAGACGGGGCCTCGGTTTAACATCTCATCCGAAAGACTGCACCTCCGACAGTGCAGCACTCCCTCAGCACTGCACTGGGAGTGTCAGCCTAGATTTTTTGTGTTCAAGTCCCTGGGCTGACAATTGAACCCACAACCTTCGCAATCACAGACGAGTGTGCTACACGCTGAGCCACAGCTGACACTATCCGCTACCTTTGGTACACAGAGACTCACACTCTACAGCGGTGAGAAGCAGCCGGCAAAGTGGCACAGCGAAGCTGGCCGGGAATGGGGCCTTCCGCCACACTCCCAGCGGAATTACAGCGGAGGAGTGAGACTATTCCGGCTGGGGTACTTTCACATCAGCAACGGACACAGCCACAACAAAAGCAAAATATTGAGGACGCTGCGAAACAAAAAAACGAAAACGCTGGAAATATTCAGAAGGCCAGGCAGTATCTGTGGAGAGAGAAACAGATACAGCCACAATTGGAATGCAGGTGCCAACTTAACAACACTTGTGTCCAATCCCAGAATCTCAAAACTGCCCAACAGTTTCAGGAAAGTTCAACAAGCTCCTTCAAAAAAAAAACTGACCACTCTGAACGGTTCTGATTGTAAGCTTATGATGTGGAAAACTAATAGTTGCTCAGGTTTGCAATCTCAATTGTGGGCAAACCGAACAGTCTGTCACTTACATTGGAAGGGGAAAAAAAACCATAAGTGCGTGAAAGCCTGAAGGGGAAATATAAATTGCAGTAATGTTGATCTTTGACATTAGACAAGTCCCACTATAAAAACATAAGCACATAATCGAGGTTGACACTCCAGTGCAGTGCTGAGGGAGTGCTGCACTGTCGGAGGTGCCGTTTTTCGGATGTGATATTAAACCTGAGGCCTCGTCTGCTCTCTCAGGGGGGTGGAAAAGATCCCACAGCGCTATTCGATAAAGAGTACGGGAGTTCTTCTTTGGTGCCCTCGCTCACGTTTATCCCTCAACTAACGTCTGAAACAAATGATCTGCTCATGATCTCATTGCTGTTTGTGGGAACTTGCTGTGTGCACAATGTCTGCCGCGTTTCCTGCATGATATCAGTGAATGCACTTCAAAAAATACTTCATTGGCTTTAGGACCTCTTGAGGTCGTGAAAGGCGCTATAAATGCAAGTTCTTTCTTTCTATTTGGTGTATGTTCCAGTATTTTGGAATCTATAATCATGGGCATGTTTCATCTCAAAGAACAACTGCTGAATCTACTGAGAGCTATTTTATTCTTGTCAGCAGTGATGAACTATTTCCTCTGTATTTTAGAGTCTCTTTCTCCCAGTGGCAGTGGATGGTTTATTTCTGGGAGAGAGAGTCTAATTACTTGGCCTGTCAGCAAACCAGCAAACCTTTGCTGCGCGCTAATAGGCTACTGCCGACATTACAACTGTCATGTGTTCAACCAGCATTGTAACCCATGTATAAACTGACCTAAGTTGTACACCGTGAGAACACTGACCACTAGGTGGGAGACACTCTTAACCTGGACCTTCAGGTATAAAAGGGGAAGCTCCACCCACCTTCATCACTTGAGTGCTAAGGAATAAAGGACAGGTCACAGACCGACCTTCTCTCAAGCATGGGCGTCGTGTGCATTTATACTGTGTAGTAAGGACATATCAATGGCGACAAGAAACTGGGATTTAAACCACGCGAGCATGGCCACTAGCAGAACAGACAAGAGGTACTGTGTTAAGGAATGGTTGGGACAAAGATTCAACATTGTTAAAGCAGCACACAGTTCTCCAGGCAGACAAGGGCAGTCAGGCATGCCCCAACATGTAGTCGAACCCAGAGGGGGAGTTCGACAGAGACAATGGCAAGCTGAACAGCGATTCACGCCATTGCAAGGGACAATGCGGCCAGTAATGGGGCCATCAACACCTGTTAATGGTGCACTCAAGGACAATAACAGGGGCAGTCAAGGACGGTCGACTGGCAAGGGACCTTTTGTTTCAAACCGCAACTCATGCTGGAGGCGTGGAGGCATACATTCAGCCGGAGTTTGCAGAGATAAGCAAAATACCTGCAGAAATTGCAGAAATGGACACTGGGGGAAATCGCTGGAAGCTGAAGTTCAGCGAGTTCATGTGGAGCACGTATACAGTTCATACACCAGGACGCCACCGATAATGATGAAAGTGCTCCTCAATGGCATCCCAGTATCAATGGAGTTAGACACAGGTGCCAGTCAGTTCCTGATGGGTATCAAACAGTTCGAAAAGTTGTGGGCATCCAAGGCCAGGAGGCCAAAATTATCGCCGATTGACGCACAGCTACGGACTTACACAAAGCAGATCATTCTGGTGCTAGGCAGCACCACGGTAGTCGTGACTCACAAAGATTCGGAGAAAAGGTTGCCACTCTGGATTGTCCCAGGGGACGGTCCCACACTACTGGGGAGGAGTTGGCTTGCTGTCATGAACTGGAAATGGGGCGATGTCAATGCAATTTCCTCTGTGGAGCGAGTATCATGCTCACAGGTCCTGGACAAATTTGACTCATTATTTCAACCCGGCATTGGCACTTTCATGGGGGCCAAGGTAGTGATTCACATAAACCCGGACGCCAGACCAGTACACCACAAGGCCAGAGCGGTGCCGTACGTGATGTGGGAAAAGATAGAAGGATTGGACCGCCTGTTGAGGAAAGGCATCATCTCGCCAGTCGAATTCAGTGACTGGGCGAGCCCGATTGTGCCGGTGCTCAAGGCGGATGGGTCGGTCAGGATATGTGGCGATTACAAGGCCACCATCAATTGGGTGTCACTCCAAGACCAGTACCCGCTACCGAGAGCAGAGGACCTCTTTGCGACGCTATCCGGTGGCAAACTTTTTTCAAAATTGGACCTGACCTCAGCTTACATGACCCAGGAGCTGGCGAGTGAGTCGAAGAAGCTGACCACCATCACGACACATAAGGGGTTGTTTGAGTACAACAGATGTCCGTTCGGGATTCGCTCGGCCGCCGCGATCTTACAACGAAATATGGAAAGCCTCCTCAAGTCGATTCCAGGGACGGTGGTTTTTCAGGATGACATCCTCATTACGGGTTACGATACTGAAGAACACCTCCACAACCTGGAGGAGGTGCTACGCAGACTGGACCGGGTACGTCTGCGACTGAAAAAGGCGAAGTGCGTCTTCCTAGCTCCAGAGGTAGAATTCCTGGGGATGAGGGTAGCAGCAGACGGGATCAGCCCTACTGCATCCAAGACGGAAGCGATCCAGAGAGCACCCAGACCCTGTAACACGACGGAGCTGCGTTCGTTCCTGGGGCTCCTGAACTATTTTGGGAAGTTTCTTCCCAAATTGAGCACGCTGCTAGAGCCGCTACACGTGCTCCTATGCAAAGGTCGTGAATGGGTCTGGGGGGACAGCCAGGAAAGGGCTTTTAATACAGCACGCAATTTGTTATGTTCCAACAATCTGTTAACGCTATATGACCCATGTAAGAAACTTGTGTTAACGTGCGATGCGTCGTCCTATGGTGTCGGGTGTGTGTTGCAGCATGTCAATGCCAAGGGTCAGTTACAGCCGGTAGCTTATGCCTCCAGGAGTCTGTCCCAGGCAGAAAGGGGCTACGGGATGGTAGAAAAGGAGGCGCTCGCATGTGTATATGCAGTAAAGAAAATGCACCAGTACCTGTTTGGCAGGAAATTTGAGCTGGAGACAGATCACAAACCCCTAACGTCCTTTTTGGCGGACAACAAGGCCATAAATGCAAACGCATCGGCCCGCATACAGAGGTGGGCACTCACGTTAGCTGTCTATGACTACACAATTCTGCTCAGACCAGGCACCGAAAACTGTGCCGATGCACTCAGCAGGCTCCCACTAGCCACCACTGAGGGGGCTACCGAGCTGAGATGATCATGGCTGTTGAAGCTTTCGGAAGTGAAGGCTCACCCATGACAGCCCGTCAGATTAAAGTCTGGACAAATAGAGACCCGCTATTGTCTCTAGTCAAGAAATGTGTCCTGAATGGGGACTGGGCAGCCACGTACAGGGCATGCCCTGAGAAATTTAAACCATTTCACAGGCGCAAGGATGAACTCTCGATTCAGGCCGATTACCTACTGTGGGGAAACTGCGTAGTCATGCCCCAGATGGGCAGAGAGGTGTTCATCAGAGAAATCCACAATGGGCACCCGGGCATTGTCACGATGAAGGCAATTGCCAGGTCACACGTTTGGTGGCCAGGGATAGACGCAGATCTGGAACTTTGTGTTCGCAGGTGCAACACGTGTGCCCAGCTGGGCCATGCGCCCAGGGAAGCCCCCCTTAGCCCATTGGCCATGGCCCGCCAAGCCTTGGTCACGCATCCATGTGGACTACGCAGGTCCTTTCACGGGGAAAATGTTTTTGGTTGTAGTAGACGCCTACTCCAAATGGATCGAGTGTGACATTTTAAATTCAAGCACATCCTCTGCCACGGTAGAAAGTCTACGGGCAATGTTCGCCGCCCACGGTCTACCGGACATCTTGGTCAGTGACAATGGCCCGTGCTTCACAAGCACTGAATTCCAGGACTTCATGGCAGGCAATGGAATTAACCATGTCAGAACGGCACCATTCAAGCCGGCCTCAAATGGCCAGGCAGAACGAGCAGTGCAGATAATCAAATAGGGGATGCTCAGATTCCAAGGGGGTTCCCTACAAACCCGCTTATCACGCCTCCTGTTGGCCTATAGATCCCGACCACACTCGCTCACAGGGGTTCCACCCGCAGAGCTACTAATGAAAAGGACGCTCAAAACCCGATTATCCCTTATACACCCCACCATGAAAGAAATTGTCGAGAGCAGGCACCAGTCACAATATCACTACCATGACAGGAATGCGAGGGCTCGATGTATTGACGTAAATGACCCTGTTTTTGTCCTCAACTACGCTGCAGGGCCCAAATGGCTCGCAGGCACTGTGGTTGCCAAAGAGAGAAATAGGATTCTGGTAGTTAAACTTACCAATGGACAAATCTGCCGCAAACATGTGAATCAAACAAAAAGGAGGTTCAGCAACCCCATAGAAGAAGCAGAGGAAGAACACGATATAGAGTTCACTCCACCACAGGTGACCGAACACCGGAACCAAAGGGAGGAGAGCCCAGTCACTGTGGGCAGTCTGGACAGGCCTGCGGCACTGTAAACAGCAGACACTCAGGCCAGCGCCCAACAACCGGAGCCCCAACTCAGGTTCTCTACAAGGGAGCATAAACCACCAGAGAGACTCAACCTGTAATCCCAATAAGACTTTGGGGGGGGAGGTGATGTCATGTATTCAACCAGCATTGTAACCCATGTATAAACTGACCTAAGTTGTACACCGTGAGAACACTGACCACTAGGTGGGAGACACTCCTAACCTGGACCTTCAGGTATAAAAGGGGAAGCTCCACCCACCTTCATCATTTGAGTGCTAAGGAATAAAGGACAGGTCACAGACTGACCTTCTCTCAAGCATGGGTGTCGTGTGCATTTATACTGTGTAGTAAGGACGTATCAACAACAGTGACCACACTTCAAAGGTAGGCTGCCAAGTGCTTGGGGATATCCTGAGGATGAGTAAGATGCTATCTAGATACAGCTTCTTGCTTTCTTTGGCCTTGCTGACCATGAGATCATTGTCATCAAGGCTGTGGTCATCTTGAGGAAGTCAGTGAATACTGTGGTGGGTCTGACAGCCCAGAACCATACCAGGGATCATAGACCCATTTGCCTGTTCTCAATATCTAAGACTAATAACGAATGCTATTTAAGTTGCTATGTGTAGAGAGCGACAAAGGTGAACCCAGGTATACTTGCTGTCTCGGTTTGTACAGGAATGGCCATTTGGACAAGATCTGGGGTCTGCTAGCATCCATAGGCCCAGCCTGAGTCAGCAGCTTCATGAGAGTGCGAATGGGGAGAAATAAATGTTGACTAATTTAGCAAAACCTACATTTTTGTACGCCCCTCTCAGCTGCATTATTCTCCACTGCAGTCCGCTAGGCCCAACCATCTTCAGCTGCTTCATCAGTGACCTTCCTTCCATCACAAGGTCAGAAGTGGGGGATGTTCGCCAATGCTTGCACAGTGTTCAATTCCTTTCGCAACTCCTCAGATAATGGAGCAGTCCATGCTCGCATGCAACAAGACCTGGACAACATTCAGGCTTGGGCTGATAAGTGGCAAATAACATTTGTGCCACACAAGTGCCAGGCAATGACTATCTCCAACAAGCGAGAGTCTAACCACCGTCCCTTAACATTCAACGGCGTTACTTTCAACATCCTGGGGGTCACCATTGACCAAAAACTTAACTGAACCAACTTTACTGTGGCTGCAAGAGCAGGTCAGAGGCTGGGTATTCTGCGGCAAGTGTCTCACCTCCTGATTCCCCAAAGCCTTTCCACCATCTACAAGGCACAAGTCAGGAGTGTGATGGAATACTCTCCACTTGCCTGGATGAGTGCAGCTCCAACAACACTCAAGAAGCTCAACACCATCCAGGACAAAGCAGCTCGCTTGACTGGCACTCCATCCACCACCTTCAACATTCACTCCCTCCATCACCGGCGCACCGTGGCTGCAGTGTGTACCATCTCCAAGATGCACTGCAGCAACTCACCAAGGCTTCTTTGGCAGAACCTCCCAAACCCGCAACCTCTGCCACCGAGAAGTAAAAGGGCAGCAGGCGCATGGGAACACCACCACCTCCAAATTCCCCTCCAAGTCACACACCATCCTGATTTGGAAGCATATCGCCGTTCCTTCATCGTCGCTGGGTCAAAATCCTGGAATTCCCTCCCTAACAGCTGTCATGTATCTCACACTACTGTACATAACTGTATCTTACCATGCTATACATGACTGTAACCAGAGATGACCTGTAACCACAAGCCTACCTTACCACCAGGGGTGCACTTGCAGGAGACACTGGATACCTGTCCCAGACAGGTAGATAAGGACAGGTCTCAGGCAAGTGTGGCATTCGAGAGCTGTGTAATAAAGGTGCAGGTCCTGAGTGACCTTGACTTCAGTATGTGCCTCGTGTGAATCTGTACTGCAGGGACAGGACTTTACAACAGCACTGTGGGAGCATCTTCACCACAAGGACTGCAGTGGTTCAAGAACGCGGCTCACCACCACCTTCTCAAGGGCAGTTAGGGATGGGCAATAAATGCCGGCCTTGCCAGTGATGCCCACATCCCAGGAACGAATAAAAAAAAGTACTTAGTGTTACTATTTTCTAATTTATTTTTAAAATGAGGAAGATATCCCTGAAATAGATGTGAAAGTTTTTGTTGAATTTTCCTCAGATAAATTTCACTTAGAAAATGGAACATAAATAATTCTCTCCTTATTTTCACTTGGATTTATTTTTTTTAATTGCTTTTTTATCGTGTAGTATTTTTTCTTATCCTTTCTATTTGCAGTTATCCTTGGTGTCCTGGCCAATATTTATCCTGCAATCAACATAACAAAAACAAATGGTCTGGCTATTATCACACTGCTGTTTGTGGGAGCTTGCTGTACGCAAATTGGCTGCCGCGTTTCCTACATTACATAAGAATATAAGAAATAGGAGCAGGAGTAGACCATACGGCTCCTCAAGCCTGCTCCGCCATTCAATAAGATCATGGCTGATCTGATCATGGACTCAGCTCCACTTCCCTGCCCACTCCCCATAACCCCTTATCCCCTTATCGTTTAAGAAACTGTCTATTTCTGTCTTAAATTTATTCAATGTCCCAGCTTCCACAGCTCTCTGAGGCAGCGAATTCCACAGATTTAAAACCCTCTGAGAGAAGAAATTTCTCCTCATCTCTGTTTTAAATGGGCGGCCTATTATTCTAAGGTCGTGCCCTCCAGTTCGAGTCTCCCTCATCAGTGGAAACATCCTCTTTGCATCCACCTTTGTCCAGCCCCCTCATAATCTTATACGTTTCGATAAGATCTCCTCTCATTCTTCTGAATTCCAATGAGTAGAGGCCCAACCTACTCAATCTTTCTTCATAAGTCAACCCCCTCATCCCCGGAATCAACCTAGTGAACCTTCTCTGAACTGCCTCCAATGCAAGTATATCCTTTCTTAAATATGGAAACCAAAACTGCACGCAGTATTGCAGGTGTGGCCTCACCAATACTTTATATAGCTGTAGTAAGACTTCCCTGCTTTTATACCCCATCCCTTTTGCAATAAAGGCCAAGATAATATTGGCCTACCTGATCACTTGCTGTACCTGAATACTATCCTTTTGTGTTTCACACACAAGTACCCCAAGGTCCCGCTGTACTGTGGAAATTTGCAATCTTTCTCCATTTAAATAATAACTTGCTCTTTGATTTTTTTTTCTGCCAAAGTGCATGACCTCACACTTTCCAACATTATACTCCATCTGCCAAATTTTTGCCCACTCACTTAGCCTGTCTATGTCCTTTTGCAGATTTTTTTGTGTCCTCCTCACACATTGCTTCTCCTCCCATCTTTGTATCGTCAGCAAACTTGGCTACATTACACTCGGTCCCTTCTTCCAAGTCGTTAATATAGATTGTAAATAGTTGGGGTCCCAGCACTAATCCGTGCGGCACCCCACTAGTTACTGGTTGCCAACCAGAGAATGAATCATTTATCCCGACTCTCTGTTCTCTGTTAGTAGCCAATTCTCTATCCATGCTAATATATTACCCCCAACCCCGTGAACTTTTATCTTGTGCAGCAACCTTTTATGTGGCACCTTGTCAAATGCCTTCTGGAAGTCCAAATACACCACATCCGCTGGTTCCCCTTTATCCACCCTGTTCGTTACATCCTCAAAGAACTCCAGCAAATTTGTCAAACATGATTTCCTCTTCATAAATCCATGCTGACTCTGCCTGACCGAATTTTGCTTTTCCAAATGTCCTGCTACTGCTTCTTTAATAATGGACTCCAACATTTTCCCAACCACAGATCTTAGGCTAACTGTTATATAGTTTCCTGCTTTTTGTCTGCCTCCTTTTTTAAATAGGGGCGTTACATTTGCAGTTCTCCAATCTGCTGGGACCTCCCCAGAATCCAGGGAATTTTGGTAAATTACAACTAATGCATGCACAATCCCTGCCGCTACTTCTCTTAAAACCCTAGGATGCAAGCCATCAGGTTCAGGGGATTTATCTGCCTTGAGTCCTATTATCTTACTGAGTACCACCTCCTTAGTGATTGTGATTGTGTTAAGTTCCTCCCCTCCTATAGCCCCTTGACTATCCACTGTTGGAATATTGTTGGTGTCCTCCACCGTAAAGACTGATACAAAATATTTGTTCAGAGTTTCTGCCACCTCCATGTTCCCCATTACTAGTTCCCTAGTCTCCTCCTCTAAGGGACCAACATTTACTTTAGCCATCCTTTTCCTTTTTATATACCTACAGAAACTCTTGCTATCTGTTTTTATATTTTGCGCTAGTTTACTTTCATAGTCTATCTTCCCTTACTTCATCATTTTTTTAGTCGTTCTTTCCTGGCTTTTAAAAGCTTCCCAGTCTTCTGTCTTCCCACTAGTTTTGGCCACTTTGTATGCCCTTGTTTTTAATTGGATACCATCCATTATTTCTTTAGTTAGCCACGGATGGCTATCTTTTCTCTTACACCCTTTCCTCCGCATGGGAATATATTTTTCTTGAGAGTTTGAAATATCTCCTTAAATGTACACCACTGTTCATCAACTGTCCTACACTTTAATCTATTTTCCCAGTCCCTTTTACCCAACTCTGCCCTCATACCTTCATAATCTCCTTTATTTAAGCTTAGTACACTGGTTAGAGATCCAACTTTCTCACCCTCCATCTGAATTTGAAATTCAATCATGCTATGATCACTCATTCCGAGGGGATCCTTTACTAGGAGATTGTTTATTAATCCTGTCTCATTACACAGGACCAGATCTAAGATAGCCTGCCCCCTGATTGGTTCCGTTACGTACTGTTCAAGGAACCCATCCATTACGTACTCTATGAACTCTTCCTCAAGGCTACCCTGGCCAATTTGATTTGTCCAATCAATATGGAGGTTAAATTACAGCAGTGACTACATTCCAAATGTACTTAATTGGCTGTAAAGGGCTTTGAGACATCTGGATAGCGTGAAAGGCGCTATAGAAATCCAAGTCTTTCTTTCTTAAGAGAGAAGAGCTTTGAGGAATGACTCCATAGATGAGACTCTTTAACCTCGAAGAAAGTTCAAAGGGTGCCTCATATAGGCATGTAATAATGAATGTTACAGATAAAGTAAACCCAGAACAATACTTTCACATGTGAGAGGGCATCATGACAAGAGCCTGTGAAGAGTAAGTTTAGGACAGAACATAAGAAATAGGAGCAGGAGTAGGTCATTTGGCCCCTTGAGCCTGCTCCGCCATTCAATGAGATCATGGCTGATCTATCTCAACTCCACTTGCCTACACTATCCCCAAGGGCTAATGAAGTATTTCCTCAAGGAAAGCATGATCGACAGTTGGCAGGAAGAATGGCTAGGGCTAGGACACTGGACAAAAACAACCAAATGGTGTACTGGGGTAATGGAAGCCTCCTTGATAAAGTGCAACATCCCCACCGACACCTGGGAGTCCCTGGCCCAAGACCGCCCTAAGTGGAGGAAGAGCATCCGGGAGGGTGCTGAGCACCTCGAGTCTCGTCGCCGAAAGCATGCTGAAAACAAGCGCAGGCAGCGGAAAGAGCGTGCGGCAAACCAGACTCCCCACCCACTCTTTTCCTCAACCACTGTCTGTCCCACCTGTGACAGAGACTGTAATTCCCATATTGGACTGTTCAGTCACCTGAGAACTCACTTTTAGAGTGGAAGCAAGTCTTCCTCGATTTCGAGGGACTGCCTATGATGATTTAGACCTTATCCGACCTTAAACGTGTGCTTGATTTGTTTCATATCCAAGGTCGGATTTTCTTTAATCGTAAAATTCAAAATAAGAACATGACGAACACAGCGTAAGAAGCAGCAATGGGAGAGCGCACAGACACACTGTTTGTAAAAAGGGGCGTTGAGAATTCAGACAATTTGCAAAAAAAAAATTGGGAAGTGAGAATGTAGGAAACATCCATTTTCCCACAGAGGCATTCCTTCACTGTTGACGTCGCAGCCTTTTGGAAAAAAAAATGCCCCATAAGCCAAATTTTATGTTGTCAGGAGCAGGTTATCGCTACCTCCATTTATTTGGTGACGTCATGACATCACAAGGAACGGAACGTGAATTCTCCCCACCAAAGACACTAAATATCACCGTGACTGTACAGTCACCTGAGAACTCACTTTTAGAGTGGAAGCAAGTCTTCCTCGATTTCGAGGGATTGCTTATGATGTTGAGGGTTGGCATTCTGGGATCACATGGGCTGAAGGGTCTTCTCCAACTGGACCTATTCTGTGATGTAAACTCCGCACACTGTGGGACACACATGGGGCAATACTGAGGCAGGGAGTCAAGACCAATATTAAGCATTGCAGCCCTCAAATTACTGTTGCCAACATTTGCACAGTCTGAAAGTAGCACCTCAGTTAAACTAGCAGACAGAGGAAGGTCATCCAAAAGAGTTAAACGTTCGACCATTAATATCGCCAACAACAATTCTACCCTCACATAGCTGGAGTAGAACTATGGAGATGGGTCCTGAGGAAAGATTGCCTCTATCTGGCCTGTCTACTGATTATTTTTGTGTTCTATTATTTTACTTCATTTAACCGCCCCTTTTTCAGATAATCCGTCACAAAGATTGGATAGGCTGGGGTTGTTTTCTTTGGAACAGAGGAGGCTGAGGGGAGATCTAATTGAGGTGTATAAAATTATGAGGGGCATAGATAGAGTGGATAGGAAGGACCTATTTCCCTTAGCAGAGGAATCAACAGCCAGGAGGCATAGATTTAAAGTAATTGTGGGGAGGTTTAGAGGGACTTGAGGAGAAATGTTTTCACCCAGAGGGTGGTGGGGGGGTCTGGAACTCACTGCCGAAAGGGTGGTAGAGGCAGAAACTGCTGTGTATGTATAATATAAGTATACTCCCTGTACACTCAATGTACAATTACATAAGACTACTGGATGTACCTTCACACTATACTCTATGCTTGTACCACCAGAGGGTGCAACTGGTGGAGACCTAGGGTACACGACAGGTAACCAGGTATAAAAGGGAGCTCACCATACTGTACCCTCACTCAGGAGCTGTAATAAATGGACTAAGGTCACCACAGTTCAAGTACAATACCTTACCCCGTGGCGTCATTACTGGAGTGCTTACAGACACAATAGAAACCCTCATTGCACTTAAAAAGTACTTGGATGTGCACGTGAAGTGCCGTAACGTACAGGGCTAGGGGTCAAGAGCTGGAAAGTGGGATTTGGCTGGATAGCACTTTGTCGGCTGGCGTAGACACGATAGGCCGAAGTCATTCCGCACTGTAAATTTCTATGATTCTCTCCATCTATTCGTTACTCTAACGCTCTCTCCATTGATTTATTTTCTCCAAACTATGTTCCTTTCTGCCACCGACACTTTTGTTTCCCTCCTGCCAGTTTTATTTTCCAGAGCTTGCTGGAATTCTTCTAATTACCTTCTATAAACATTGATTAAAATGTAGATGTTAGCCAAATATGGTCCTCCAGAAATCTGGGTTTGCTGATCACTTAATTAGTGGGTTTTATTTCAGTCCTGTCGTGTCGGTCCCGGTCGATTGGATTCAGTTGCGTGGTGTGAGGATCAGTAAAACAGATGAACCGAAATGCTTCACATTTTCTGCCCAATTTAAAATACTTTAACGTGCTAAAAATTTAGGGAAGATTTTCCTCTTCAGTGCCGCCAGCACTAGGGCTGGAAATTCAGTTGGATAGCGCCCCTCGCGAGGGTTGGGACAGGGAGGGCTACAGGGTTTGCAGCCGCGAGCGCCGGCATTTGCGCCGCTCGGCAAATTCAGTGCGCCGGTGTGCAACCCCCCCCCCCCGGTATCGCCAAGGAAGCAACATTTGGACCCGTAGCGCCCCCTAGTGACCCCGCCAGAGAAAGCTGGTGCGCAGGGCTGTCCCGGGGCTCTAAGGGAAGGAATGACTGCACGAGGTAAATGTGACTGATATTTCTTTTTCCGAATCTAATGTTATTTGGGGTGAGTAATGTATCGGGAATTTTTGTGTTCCGATTTTTTTTGTTGCAGCGAGGCCTTTCTGGGGGGCGCCACAAAGCCAGTTCTTTAGCACGGGATATTCAGTTGCTCACCCGGCCTTATGCTAAAGAAGGGGTGTGGAACGCTTCCCTCAGTGCTCCACTCTCAGGCGCTACCACTGAATTTTGTGACTCCCGTCGCTAACCATTTCCCGGCGCTAAATTTAGCGACCGCCCGACATTAATGTCTTAAGAACCCTCCAACCAAATCTCCATCCCCAGGAGTTCAGCTGCTAGCCCGCAGCCGATGTTTTTCTGGCCAGATAACCGGCCCTTTTGGGGTTTTTTGGGCAAAGGAGGATGAAGGTGAGACCTGAAGCGTTGAACTTTTCCCGACTAATTTTGGCGTCTTGCATTCTTGGGTCAGCACTGAGGACCTGAGACTTCTCCGGCAATATTGATCACTGCTTTTTTTTTTTGTTGAGGCCACAATCAGAACTTATGTCCCTTTGAGATTCGCACTCTGGAATTCTGCAGCACACTCTACAATGGGGTGATGAACATAAGAAATAGGAGCAGGAGTCAGCCATTCGGCCCCTCGAGCCTGCTCCGCCATTCAATGAGATCACGGCTGATCTTCTACCTCATCTCCACTTTTCAGCACTATCCCCATATCTCTTGATTCCCTTAATATCCAAAATTCTATTGATCTCTGTCTTGAATATACTCAACGACTGAGCCTCCACAGCCCTCTGGGGTAGAGAATTCCAAAGATTCACCACCCTCTGAGTGAAGAAATTTCTCCTCATCTGAGTCCTAAATGGCCGACCCCTTATTCTGAGACTGTGACCCCTGCTTCTAGACTCCTCAGCCAGAGGAAACATCCTCCCTGCATCTACCCTGTCAAGCCCTCTAAAAATTATGCTTGTTTCAATGAGATCACCTCTCATTCTTTTAAACTCTAGCGAATATAGGCCTCGTCTACTCACGCTGATACTGAGGCTACAGTTCCTTATCCAGTCAGCTCTCGAGTTCAGTCATGCCATTTTAGGTAGTTGCCAAGTGAGGTAACGTCCCATGAATGAATGCCGAGAGGGGACACTGAGCAACAGTGGTGACGAGGCCCAAAGGCCCATCTTTGCTGCATCATGAATGCCACCGGTCCATGTGAGCTGGCCTCTTAATTTGCCGAGCAGATGTGTCCCTACCACCATTGGCTGTTTCTTGTAATGAATGATCAGCAATTGCCCGAGGGCACTGGTGTATAAGTTTGGCAATATGTTAGCAACAGAAATTCTGTGAGGAGGAATCAAATGGACTCTCCATCAGAGTGCCTCTTTTGAGTCAGCTCGGATGCATTTGTACGACTAAAGTTGGCAGATTTCTGGGGCCCCTGACACAATGTTACATTGAACGGTTTCGATGGGGTATTTATAAAATTGCTGAGGCTGTTCATTAGCTCGTTTAGTGTGAGCCCACGATCAGTGAAAACAAATCTCTAGCCAGCAATGTTGTGATCCCTGAGAGGAAATAGCACACATGCTCCCAGTACCCTACTTTTATTACAATGGCCCTATTTTGGCAGCGGTGCTGTAAATATAAACGCAATGCTATGAACGCTGCCAAGAACCTCAGGAGATGTTTTTGCCAATGTTATTCTTGAGGCACAGAACAGCGGAGGGTGCTGGCTGCCTTCACCCCCACCCCCCCGCTTTCTGTCTTTAGATGCCCCGGTTTGCTGTACTGCACGCCATTTACTGCCTGGTTTATTGCATTGATGGGGGTCTACCACCGTAAACGCAGCGCATCCACCCTGGTTCAGTTGCTTTTACCGGCGTGCATGGATGCGGTGACCTCTCGAGCAAAATTCCCCTCTTTGGCCTTTTTTTCAGCGGACCTGATGTTGGTCATAATAAGGGAGGATGAGCGAAGGTTGGCACACTAGTGTGATATATTCACAGAGCACAGCACACACAGCTTCCTAACATGGCAGGCAGCTCTCTCGGAAGTCTCCGGAATTGCCTGCTTCTGTTTAATGATTAACTATGCACTTGCAGTACACAATATGTCCACATCCACAGTGTGGCGCTACAAACATTACAAGCTTACAGACATCACACTTCTCCCTCCTTAATGAAGAAGCCATCATAACAACCATCATACATAATTTTCATGTTTATGCATAACACAGGGGATAAACTTATTTTTTTTCCATATTTACAAATTTAACTTCACCACTTGTTTTCTGTTTCGAAGAGGATACCTTCGCTCTCGAACTGAACCTTCCAAACATGATGTCGAATCTAAACTCATTCGAGGCTCATCCTGAGGAACATTTTCCTCCATGGAATTTCCTTGATTTTCATTTGAAGTCACTCTAACTTCAGGCTCTTTGATTTCCTGACTCAGACTCAGACTTTCATTCTGATTCTCTCCTGGATTTGTTTCCAGTACATTGGATTTAGGATTTGCTACTGGTGTATCAAAACTATCTGATGAGTCAGAAATAATTGAATCATTCCCACCTTCAACTCCTTCCATGTCTGTAGGTAAAATATGATCAATATGAACAAACCTAACCTGTCCATTATCAAACATCTTTACCAAATATGTGCGAGGACCACATATCTTCACCACTCTTCCTGGTAACCACTTTAACCATTTATGGTGATGGTTCTTCACTCTCACCTTCTGGTTTAATTTCACACTTCTCTCTTTTACTCTACCTCTATCCTGATTCTCTTTCTGTCTTAATTGTGTCTCTTCTAGGACTGTGCCAAATTTGGCTTCAACATCGAGAATCTGGTTCGTGGCTGTTGTTTGAGAAACAACTCTGCTGGTGTTCTACCAGTAGCTGTATGAGGAGTATTTTGATATGTAATCAGAAAATTAGCCAATTTGTGATCCAATGACAACTGTCATTACCTTGGATTTGGATCTAACATTTGTTTTTTGAGGGCACGTTTTACAATTTGTACAATGCGCTCTGCTGCACCATTCGAAGCAGCATGGTATGGTGGAACCTTGGTATGTTTCACACCATTTTTGCTCGTGAATTGTGCAAATTCTTCTCAACGAAATTGTGGTCCATTATCCGAAACAATTTCAGGGAGGCCAAATGCAGAAAATAATTTTTGTAAAATGTCCAATGTTTTACTTGTTGTTATTTTCCACATTGGAAACACCTCAACCCACTTCGAATGGCTATCAATCACAATGAACAATTGTTGTCCTTTTAACTCAGCAAAATCTATATGTGGCCTTTGCCACACCCTGGGAGGCCATTTTCATGGCTGTAATGGTACTGGTGGTGGTTGCTTGCTTACCGATTGACATGTCGTACACTGACTCACAATGTACTCTATATCTTTATCAAGACCTGGCCACCATAAATAACTGCGTGCAAAACTCTTGGTCAAGCACATTCCCAGGTGCTGGTCATGGGGGTCTTCTAATAATTTGGACCTGAATTTATTCGGTATAACCACTCTTGCACCCCACATGATACAATCTTTATCGACTGATAATTCATTCCTACAAATGAAGAATGGATGTGTACCTTTGTCTGTTACCTGGTTTGGCCATCCATTTGCAATATACTCATACACCTTTGACATCACTGGGTCACGTTTGGTTGCTCTACCAACCTCTTCAGCTGTGACTGACAGTTCATCAACATATGAAAAGTAAAACACTTCTTCCCTATCGGGTGTAACTTGTGATGGGGAAGGCAATCTAGACATTGCATCAGCATTACTGTGATCAGCTGATCGTCTGTATTCAATATCATATGTATATGCTGACAAAATCAAAGCCCATTTCTGCATTCGGGCTGCAGCTAATGTTGGAACTGGGGACTTTGGATGGAGGATTGCTGTTAGGGGCTTATGGTCCGTAACGATGGTAAACTTACGACCATACAAGTATTTGTGAAACTTCTTGACCCCAAAAATTAATGCCAAAGCTTCTTTTTCAATTTGTGCATAATTACTCTCACTGGCACTGAGAGTGCATGAAGCAAAAGCAATTGGTCTCTCCTCCCCACTACTTAATACATGAGAGATTACTGCCCCAACTCCATACGGAGAGGCATCACATGCTAGCTTAATCTCCTTAGATATGTCATAGTGAATAACATGGTGCTCTCTACCAATTTGCTTTTACACTCCTTGAATGCTGTATCGCATTCTTTTGACCACTTCCAATGGACCTGTTTTTTCAAAAGTTCATTCAGTGGATGTAATACTGTAGCCAAATTTGGTAGGAACTTCCTATAATAGTTCAAAAGACCCAAGAATGAACGAAGTTCAGTGACATTCCTGAGAGTGGGTGCATTTTTGATTGCATCCAATTTTTCCATGGTTGGATGTAAACCATCTTTGTCTACTCTGTACCCTAAGTACTCCACTGAGTTTTTAAATAACTCATACTTACGAGCAGACACTTGTACTCTGTGCTTCTCTAGCCGTTTGAGGACTTCATTCAATATGTTATTATGAATTTGCCTATTTGGTGCTGAAATTAGTATGTCATCCAAATAACATATTACCCCTTCAATACCTTGCAAAATCTGGTTCAGCACCCCTTGGAATATGGCAGGGACAGAAGACACTCCAAACGGTAGCCTATTAAATTGATATAGGCCAAGATGAGTATTTATAGTCAAACATGACTTGGACTCCTCATCTAGTTCAAGCTGTAAGTAGGCATTCGTAAGATCCAGTTTTGAGAAGATCTGGCCACCTGTCAGTGTTGTGAACAAATCTTCTATATTCGGCAATGTATTGGGGACATTACCCTCTAGAACCTGGTTGACGGTTACTTTATAATCACCATACAATCTTATCTTACCATCGGACTTAGGTACAACAACAATGGGCGTAGCCCAATTACATCGATCTATCTTACAAATAATGTTCTCAGTCTCTAGTCTTTTGAGTTCTTGCTCAACTTTCTCCTGAGTGCATATGGTACGGAACGTGGCTTGTAGTAAACCGATCTAGCGTCCTTCTGTACCCTGACACTCGCCTTGAAGCCTTGGATCGGACTGCCCGTTTCGCAGAACACCTTCGATACTTCTTGATAACCTCATCTGTTGATGAAAATCTCGCTTTCACACAGAAAATCTTACTCCAATCCAGCTTCAGTGAGCTCAACCAATTTCTCCCTAGAAAGGCAGGCTTTCTCCTTTCACTACTATTAGAGGCAAGTTCTGAAATTGATCTTTATATTTCACTGGTATGGTGATACGACCTACCACAGGAATTTTCTCTCCCGAGTAGTCTCGCAGCTCTATCTTGGATTTCTCCAGTTGAAAATCACGCAATTTGGAGAGGTACAGTGACTCCAGTACTACACTCACGGATGCACCCGTGTCAACTTCCATTGGTATCTTGAATCCCGCAACATCTATGTGGATTTTGATGCTTTCCGAATCGCTGTCTATTAACTCATGCTCCTGATGACGTGTAACTCTAACATCTCCTCGTCCTGTTGTTGTTCTTCCATGCTATGTAGTCTCTTGGGATTTCTACTCATAGCTTTGAACGCTGGACTCATAGCTTTGGAGATGGTTTACCCTTCACAAGATGCCCTGTCCTTCTGAGAAGAAACACTCTGCCTTCACGTATGGACAACTTTGAGCAATGTGTTGTCCCAAGCACCTATAGCACGACTTCGACGCTCTGTTAGAATTTCCAGTTTCTGAGACTTTCGGCCATGCCCGTCTTTTACCTTGAACCTGCAGGTGATTTACCTCAGTTGACTGACGACCGTAATCATTATTTAATTCTCGGGAATATTGTTCGGCCATGCTCATCGACCTTGCTGTCTGACAAGCAATCTCAAAAGTCAAGTCACCCGTCGTCAATAACTTCCTTCTGATCGCATCATTTTTCACCCCACAAACAAAATGATCCCGTAATACTCGGTTTTGAAAGTTTCCAAAATTACAGTGTATCGATAGCTTTTTAAATGCTATGATGTAATCACAGATACTTTCATCAGCCTTTTGATTCCGAATCCCGAAACGATAGCTTTCAGCAATTTCTAACGGTTTGGGGTTATAGTGCTGCTCCAGCTTCGTTAAAATCTCCTTAAGCGTTGTGTCCTTTGGCTCGTCAGGCACAAGCAGATTTACAAGAGTGTCTAATAATGCCGGACCTGCCTCCGATAAGCAGATCACTTCCTTACGTTTCAACACAGCCCGGTTCTGGAATGCATTGTCTGGAACTTCGATTATGTTATTTGCAATGAAATACAATTCTAGCCGATCCACATATGTTTTAAAACGTTCCCGGTTGTGTCTATATTCACCCAAATATCTCAATACACCTGCCATTTTAATCTCTAGTTGTTCACACCGTATGCTGTATTTTACCTCGGATTTTTGTAGCTTTTTTCAAAGACAGAAACTTCCAAAGTCTCTCTGTCGGCTGGCTTAATCCTTCACCAACAAAATTTAAGCTTTAAATCATCCGAAAAATCCCATCTTCCGTCGCCAAATGTGATATATTCACAGAGCACAGCACACACAGCTTCCGAACATGGCAGGCAGCTCTCTCGGAAGTCTCCGAAATTGCCTGGTTCTGTTTAATGATTTACTATGCACTTGCAGTACACAATACGTCCACATCCACAGTGTGGAGCTACAAACATTACAAGCTTACAGACATTACAACTAGAGAGGCGGAAGTGGGGGGCGGGTGGAGTGTCCGCTGTTGCCACTCATCAGCGTAGCGCTGATGATGTCATCACGCTGGCGCATCACCACGTCTCTCCCCTTCACTTAAAGGGGAGCGACGCTGCGATTCTTTAAAACTTTGGGCCGCTGGAGGATTTCGGGGTGTCAGGTTGCCTGTTGGCGGCCTGGCCGAACACGGGGGCATAATCGTCTGCCCAACCTGGCAGTCGGCCGAAAAAGAAAAAAGATGGTGGCTGTGGTAGTGTGCCCTCCACTTTAATAGCAGTCGCACCGCCATGGTCTGTACGCACCTCTCTGGCCATCTTCAAAAGTCTCAAAGCCAGAAAATAACGTGCTTCATGGGTTCTTTGCTTAAGAATTCATAGCAACGCATTGCTACTAAGAACTAGTTGGTTTATTAGCAAAGGTTTAGCAATCACACCACACATTACCAGTTCATCCACCAGGCTCACAACCACCTGTCTCATCGTGGATCCCCCGAACCCAACTGGCTGGGGTTTTATTGAGTCTTGTGAACATCACGTGACTGGCTAAGCCACTCACAATGCAACAGCTCTACAACTATTTTTGTGAAACAATAATCAAGTGCCCCCTTATTAAAGTGGCACTAAAACCGACAAATTAACCAATAAAACTTTTAAACAATAAATGGTCAAATTAAAATTTGGTTGCCGGGGATGATGATGTACTCCAGTCCCTCCGGCGCCTACCTCTCACGGAAGGCCATGAGCGTACCAGTGGACACCACTTGCTCCCTCTCCAGGGACACCCTGGCTCGGATATAACCGCGGAAGAGAGGCAGGCAGTCGGGCTGAATGACTCCTTCGACCGCCCGCTGCCTGGACCGGCTGCTGGCCACCTTGGCCAAGCCCAGGAGTAGTCCCACAAGGAGGCATTCCGACCTGCCCGCTCCCCTCCGCACGGGCCAAAGATCACTGGACGTCCCAAAGCGCTTTAAAGACAATGAAGCACTTTTTGAAGTGTAGTCACTGTTGTAATGTGGGAAACATGGCAGCCAACTTGTGCACAGCAAGCTTCCCCAAACAGCAATGTGATAATGACCAGATAATCTGTTTTGGTGGCGTTGATTGAGAGATCAATATTGGCCAGGACACCGGGGATAATTCCCCTGCTCTTCTTCGAAATAGTGCCATGGGATCTTTTATGTTCACTTGAGAGAGCAGACGGGGCTTCGGTTTAACGTCTCATCCAAACGACTGCACCTCCGACATTGCAGCACTCCCTCAGCACTGCACTAGATATTTGTGCTCAAGTCTCTGGAGTGGACCCACAACCCTCCTGACTCAGAGGCGAGAGTGCTACCCACTGAGCTACAGCTGACGCTGTTGGTAAATGCTGCAGCACTGTCCAGTTGACTAATGACCGTCTGATCAGAATTGTTCTGAGAGACGACTGTTGGCCAAGACACGAGGAGGAGGTCTTGATCTTCTACTCTAATATTAAGCGATTTCATAGTCGGGATCCTTCAGCAGAGTGTCCCGGAAACATACTACTGCTCGTTCATTCCAGTTACTTTACAACCTGGTCCTTTTTTGACGCTCTTCCATGACCACTTGTCCTTTGACCACTTGTCATCAATCTGATGGAACACTCCTTTCCTAACTGGCTTTATTAATCCATGCCACTCCACCAGAGGTTGAAGAATTTCTTGGTGCTTGTAGAAACATAAGGGGCCATATGGCCTACTCCTGCTCCTATTTCTTATGTAAATGTGAGGTTATCCATTTTGGGGACAAAAACACGAAGGCAGAATATTATCTGAATGGAAGAAGATTAGGAAAAGGGAAGGTGCAACGAGACCTGGGTGTCATGGTTCATCAGTCATTGAAGGTTGGCATGCAGGTACAGCAGGCGGTGAAGAAGGCAAACGGTATGTTGGCCTTCATAGCTAGGGGATTTGAGTATAGGAGCAGGGAGGTCTTACTGCAGTTGTACAGGGCCTTAGTGAAACCTCACTTGGAATATTGTGTTCAGTTTTGGTCTCCTAATCTGAGGAAGGATGTTCTTGCTATTGAGGGATGGCTGGACTGTCAGAGATTGGATTAACTGGGCCTCTATTCACTGGAGTTTAGAAGGATGAGAAGGAATCTCATAGAAACATACAAGATTCTGACGGGACTGGACAGGTTAGATGCGGGAAGACTGTTCCCGATGTTGGGGAAGTCCAGAACCAGGGGACATAGTCTTAGGATAAGGGGTAGGCCATTTAGGACTGAGATGAGGAGAAACTTCTTCACTCAGAGAGTTGTAACCTGTGGAATTCCCTGCCGCAGAGAGTTGTTGATACCAGTTCATTGGATATATTCAAGAGGGAGTTAGATATGGCCCTTATGGCTAAAGGGATCAAGGGGTATGGAGAGAAAGCAGGAAAGGGATACTGAGAGAATGATCAGCCATGATCTTATTGAATGGTGGTGCAGTCTTGAATGGCCTACTCCTGCACCTATTTTCTATGTTTCTACTAGTGTGATAAAAATGCCCATTTCAAAAAAAAAAAGAAACGCTGACTTTATCCAAACCCAAACCAAGCTCCTTGTTTAATGGCCCAGTTAATTAAATGTAGCAGAATTGATTACTTTAGATGTGAATTTGCATTGTACTGATTGATTGCATTATTTCATGATACTAAATCATAGAAACATAGGGTTGGTTATCATCACCCATTAGCTCCCTAGAGAATGCTGGCTTCCTAGCAGCCAAAAATTGAGTAGGCCCCCTGCGCAATCGCTCCATAGCGCCCGAAGAGGAGTGTGGGACGCTTCCCTCACCACTTCACTCTCTTTTTTTCCCCCGTTCCTGGGATGTGGGGGTCATTGGCAAGGCCAGCGTTTATTGCCCATCCGCAATTGCCCTTGAGAAGAACCACTGTTCTTTTTGCAGTTGTTTGGTCCAGAGGGCAGTTAAGAGTCCACTACATTGCTGTGGGTCTGGAGTCACGTGTAGGCCAGACCGGGTAAGGGCGGCAGATTTCCTTCCCTAAAGGACATTAGTGAACCAGATGCATTTTTAACGACAGTCCGGTAGTTTCATGGTAGCTATTACGGGTGCAACTCCGAAAACCAGGGCGATACAACTGAATATCGCACTTTGACAAAACAAAAGCAAAATACTGCGGATGCTGGAATCTGGAATAAAAACCAAAAATGCTGTAAATCTCAGCAGGTCGGGCACCATCTGTGGAGAGGAAGCAGAGTTAATGTTTTGGGTCGTTGGCTCTCCGTCAGAACTGGCGAATGTTTGAAAAGAACAGATTCTTAACAAGCACTGAACGGGGGAGGGGAAGAAAGAACAAAAGGGAAGGTCTGTGATAGGGTGGAAGGCAGGCGAGATTAGAGAGACAAAAGGGATGATGGGCCAAATTCAAATGGTAATTTGCTAGAATAGGCTGGCGAATGATATTTAAAGGGTTGACGGTGGATAGGCAATGGCAGACATTTAAATATCACATGGATGAACTGCAACAATTGTACATCCCTGTCTGGAGTAAAAATAAAACGGGGAAGGTGACTCAACTGTGGCTAACAAGAGAAATTAGGGATAGTGTTAAATCCAAGGAAGAGGCATATAAATTGGCCAGAAAAAGCAGCAAATCTGAGGACTGGGAGAAATTTAGAATCCAGCAGAGGAGGACAAAGTGTTTAATTAGGAGGGAGAAAATAGAGTATGAGAGAAAGCTTGCTAAAAACATAAAAACTGACTGCAAAAGCTTCTTTTAGATATGTGAAGAGGAAGAGATTAGTGAAGACAAATGTAGGTTCCTTGCAGTCTGAATCAGGTGAATTTATAATGGGGAACAGAGAAATGGCAGACTAATTGAACAAATACTTTGGTTCTGTCTTCATGAAGGAAGACACGAATAACCTTCCGGAAATACAAGGGGACGGAGGATCTAGTGAGAAGGAGGAACTGAAGGAAATCCTTATCAGTCAGGAAATTGTGTTAGGGAAATTGATGGGATTGAAGGCCAATAAATCCCCAGGGCCTGATGGTCTGCATCCCAGAGTATTGAGTAAGTGGCCCTAGAAATAGTGGATGCATTTGGTGATCATTTTCCAACAGTTTATCAACTCTGGATCAGTTCTTTTAGACTGCAGGGTAGCTAATGTAACACCATTTTTTTAAAAAGGATGGAGAGAGAAAACGAGGAATTATAGACCGGTTAGCCTGACATCAGTAGTGGAGAAAATATTGGAATCAATTATTAAAGATGAAATAGCAGTGCATTTGGAAAGCAGTGACAGGATCGGTCCAAGTCAGCATGGATTTATGAAAGGGAAATCGTGCTTGACAAATCTTCTAGAATTTTTGAGGAGTGGACAAGGGAGAACCAGTGGATGTGGTGCATTTAGACTTTCAAAAAGCTTTCGACATGATCCCACACAAGAGATTGTTGTGCAAAATTAAAGCACATGGTATTGACATGGATAGAGAACTGGTTGGCAGACAGGAGGCAGAGAGTCGGGATAAACAGGTCCTTTTCAGAATGGCAGGCAGTGACTAGTGGGGTGCCGCAGGGCTCAGTGCTGGGACCCCAGCTATTTACAATATACATCAATGATTTAGATGAAGGAATTGAGTGTAATATCTCCAAGTTTGCAGATGACACTAAGCTGGGTGGCAGTGTGAGCTGTGAGGAGGGTGCTAAGAGGCTGCAGGGTGACTTGGACAGGTTAGCTGAGTGGGCAAATGCATGGCAGATGCAATATAATGTGACTAAATGTGAAGTTATCCACTTTGGTGGCAAAAACGTGAAGGCAGAATATTATCTGAATGGCGGCAGATTAGGAAAAGGGGAGATGCAACAAGACCTGGGTGTCATGGTACATCAGTCATTGAAAGTTGGCATGCAGGTACAGCAGGCGGTGAAGAAGGCAAATGGCATGTTGGCCTTCATAGCTAGGGGATTTGAGTATCGGAGCAGGGAGGTCTTACTGCAGTTGTACATGGCCTTGGTGAGGCCTCACCTGGAATATTGTGGTCAGTTTTGGTCTCCTAATCTGAGGAAGGATATTCTTGCTATTGAGGGAGTGCAGCGAAGGTTCACCAGATTGATTCCCGGGATGGCAGCACTGACATATGAGGAGAGACTGGATCGACTGGGCCTGTATTCACTGGAGTTTGGAAGAATGAGAGGGGATCTCATAGAAACATATAAAATTCTGACGGGACTAGACAGGTTAGATGCAGGATGAATGTTCCCAATGTTGGGGAAGTCCAGAACCAGGGGTCACAGTCTAAGGATAAGGGGTAAGCCATTTAGGACCGAGATGAGGAGAAACTTCTTCACTCAGAGAGTTGTGAACCTGTGGAATTCTCTACTGCAGAGAGTTGTTGATGCCAGTTCGTTAGATATATTCAAGAGGGAGTTAGATATGGCCCTTATGGCTAAAAGGATCAAGGGGTATGGAGAGAAACCAGGAAAGGGGTACTGAGGTGAATGATCAACCATGATCTTATTGAATGGTGGTGCAGGCTCGAAGGGCCGAATGGCCTACTTGTGCACCTATTTTCTATGTTTCTATGTAATGCCAGGAGTTAGAAAAACATTAGTTGAGATAGGGTGTGAATGGCGGGATAATGACCAACTGCCTTCAGAGACAAGGAGAAAAAAAGAAGCAGACTCTGAGGGGGGGTGGCAGGGGGAAGGGAGCCAAAGACAGGGGCAGAGGTTATGCTCTAAAATTGTTGAACTCGAAGTTGAGTCCAGAAGGCTGTAAAGTGCCTAAACGAAAGATGAGGTGCTGATCCTTGAGCTTGCGTTGAGCTTCATTGGAACAGTGTAGGAGACCGAGGACGGAGAGGTCAGAGTGGGAATGGAGCGGGGAATTAAAGTGACAGGCGACCGGAAGCTCAGGGTCACACTTATGCACTGAACGGAGGTGCTCCTCAAAGCGGTCACCCGCTAAAGATAGCGTCCCGGCACCATCGCCGCCTGAAAGTGGGCCGTTACCGAATTTCTAGCCGGTGGAAATTTACGGCACAGAAGGAGGCCATTTGACCCATCATGATGGCTGAAAAAGCGCTATCCAGCCTGACCTACTTTAAAAGCATATCCAAGTACTTTTTAAGTGCGATGAGGGTTTCTGTCTCTCCCACCGAGTCTCAGGCAACGAGTTCCAGTTTCCAAGCGATATCTGTATTTATTTTTCGTGTTCATTCAGTTGGCAGGAAGCAATTTATGAAGTTCGAGTGGGCCCAGAACGCAGCCAGCGCGCTCGGATGTGAACTCGAGGAACTCTCGACTGCAGTCTTCAAACATCACCTGCGGCTGATCATCCAGCAGGCTACAAACAGGTTTGGTCCCAATGACGCTGCAGACAGCACAACAGGTACGGAGACAAAGACCATCTCGTCGGAAAACTCGTTCACAGCAGCTTGACCTGCTTAGGTTTAATGGCTATTTTTTCCTTAAATAAAATAGGAGTTGAATGTTTGCTTTCTGACTGCATGACCGAAGGGTCGTTGAACTATCAGGGCTACCTTACTTCAACCTCTTATGCCCACTGGCTCAGTAGCTTATTGTGTTGATCCCTGGAGGATGAATCCAGTGCCCCATGAGTTGGAACTCCAACTCGGAGTGAATTTAAACCTTTGATTTGCTTTCATTGAGCAATCCTGGTTGTTCTGAGCCAATGGCGGGATGGAATGCTTATGAAATGCCTGAAACTCATTGAATGAGTCTTCATTCAGTTGAATGAGGTCAACAATTTCAGACTATAACCTCTGCCCATATTTTTTTTCCCTTTCCTACCTTTTTTTTAACAATGCCCCCCACCCCCCCCACCTATTTTTCCTCTTTCCCCAGGCAGCTGGTGACGATTCCACCATTTACACCCCTATCTAGACTCATCTTTCGTTTCCTAACTTGCGCCATTACCATCTACTTTTTGCCCATCAACCCTTTTGCCTCTCTAATCTCTCCTGCCTTCCACCCTATCACAGACTTTCCCTTTTGTTCCTCCCTCCCGTCCCCCTTTCCCTGCCCCCACGCTTCCTTAAGAATCTGTTACATCTCAAACTTTTCCCAGTTCTGACGAAGGGTCACAGACCCGAAACCTTAACTCTGTTTCTCTCTCCACAGATGCTGCCCGACCCGCTGAGTGCTTCCAGCACTTTCTGTTTTTATTTCAGATTCCAGCATCCGCAGTATTTTGCTTTGGAACGAGTCTTGCTGAGTGGAAACATAAGAACATAAGAATTGGGGGCAGGAGTAGGCCTGAAGGCCCCGCGAGCTTGCTCCGCCATTCAATGAGATCGTGGCTGATCTGATCAGGGATGAAACGCACCGTGCCCGTTAATTGCAATAGCTTTGGCGTTGAACGGTGGCGCTGGTTTCCGTGACGATTCAGAGATAAAGTCACTGCATCTCTGAGCCATACAGATTGGGAAGGTCCTAGGTTCGAACCTTTTTCTCTGATGCATTAGCAGATCTCAGCCTAGGTAGCAGTAAAAGATAGTACATCATCATCATAGGCAGTCCCTCGGGATCGAGGAAGACTTGCTTCCACTCTTGGCATGAGTCCTTAGGTGGCTGAACAGTCCAATGCGAGAGCCACATTCCCTGCCACAGGTGGGACAGACAGTCGTTGAGGATGGGATAGGTTTGACGCACATTCCTTCCGCAGCCTGCGCTTGTCTTCCGCGTGCACTCGCCGATGAGTCTCGAGGCGCTTAGCATCCTCCCGCAGAAAAGGTCGTACAATTGGTCATAGTAGCCCCTGATTAGAGAAGAGAAAAGAACCCAGGACTAGTGCTCTTGATGGCCAGACAGTGATCTTTGCCGGATACCTGTGAGTGCGTCAGGAGGACAGAACAGACTCGGTTGTTGCAAGGCCTCCGCAGCCTGGCGATTTCTGTCGAAGCTCATACGTGAATAATGGTCATTTGGTCACAGCGCAGACGGATCCCCAGTGCCCACGAAATCTGGCCTCACTTAAGAGTGACAATGTCTTCAGGAGAGAAGGGGAAAGAGAAAATTGAAGAGGAGGAAAAAGACTGCAATTTCGCATCCTCTACAGGAGGATAAAACGAGTGAGAAGTGGTGGAATGAGGAGCTATCATAGTGTCTCTCTCCGCTGCTACAAGCGTGGAAAGTCCAAATCAGCCTGCCATTCAAGGATGGGGATGAAAGACATTTATTGTGGTTAATTTAGTAGGAAGAATAAGAAGGCCACATGCTCCTTAGAAAATAAGGTCGAGAAATTTTGGTTGTTTACGCCTCGTTAGCGCCCCCCTGGGGTGGGACTTGAACCCACAACCTTCTGACTTTCCTTCTGGGGGGGCCGCTAACGACTCCCGCTAAATTCCGCGGGAGTTTAGCGGAGGCGGTAACCCGTAGCCCCCGCTCTGCTGCGCCAGCGATGACAACGTTATCAGCGTGCGCAGCGCCCCGGACCCCAAATTGGGTATTGCCCCCTGAACCCGTGCCGGGCGATGCCAGCGACAGCTTCAGGGGAACGTGTACCGGGCGGCTGGCGGCTTGCGGGGCGCAAATTAAAGGGGAGGTGTGGTCCGTGCAGAAAAAAATTCATCCGCTTGCTTGCTGCACCCCATTGCCGCTTTGAACGCGGTGTCCGTGCCGCCATCGGTCAGCCCGGCACTCTGCTTGGGCGCCGGGTTGTTGGCACGGCAACCCCTGCTCCCCGGTGATCCAGGGAGGTCCGTTTTCCCACTACAGAGTTTGCAGCTTGGGCCCTTCCCTTTAATGGAGGGGAGAGCCCCTCCTACACGGCAGCGCCATGCGGCCCAGTGCGTAGCGCTGCGCCCTGCTCCCGACCCATCCTCTCCGCCAGCGCCCCAGATAGGAAGTAGTGTGCGTTATTTTATGGTCCACTTCCTTTCGGGGGGGAGGTGCGGTAACCTGAAGTTTACGAGCGGAGCGGAATGTCCGCGCCTCGCGCCTAATGTCCCGCCTCCCGGATGTTACCGCGCCCCCCCCCCTAAACAGGATGCAACGGAATTTCTCCCCCTAAGTTTTTAAATGGGATAGCGGAACGGAGGGATCTGGGGGTACAGAAACACAAATCATTAAAAGTAGCAACACAGGTTAATAAGGCCATAAAAATTGCAGACAAAGCAGTGCGGTTGATTTCCAGAGCGATAGAATTGAAAAGCAGAGAAGTTATGTTAATCTTCTATAAGACCTTGGTTAGACCACACTTGGAGTACTGTTCTAGAGTTCTCTGGTCTAGATGTTATAAAAAGAATATTAAGGGCACTGGATATACAGATTGACGAGAATGATACCAGAACTAAGACGTTATATCTATCAGGAGAGATTGAACGGGCTGGGACTTCTTTCTCTAGTAAAGAGGAGACTGAGGAGTGACCTGATGGAGGTCTTCAAGATTATGAGAGGGTTTGATAGGGTAGACCTAGAGAAGATGTTTCACTTGCGAGCGAGACCAGAACTCGGGGCCGTAAATATAAGATAGTCATTGATAAATCCAATAGGGAATTCAGGAGAAACGCAATCAGCAAATCGCATAAAGTAGGAAGTCTGATAAACCAAGAAATGTTGCATTATCCATTCGGGTCATCGCTCACTTTAATGAGTCTCGTTAAAAAAAAGTGCTATGTTTTGCTGGTTGGGTATTAACATGCTCAGAATGCCCCTGTAGCTGTGCTTTCAAATGATCAGAGCCTGCTGTGAGATGTATGCAAATGAGTACGTTGTACTGCAGTTAATGAGCACACCGATGAAATACAATCAACATAGATCAGGGAGTTCAAAATGAATCGTATCTATCTTTTCCCTCGAGGGGGTGGTTTCTCTCCATCCCGTGCCAGAACCGCTAACATTGATTTTCAATATGAGGGCAGTGGAGTAAAGAAACCAAGTGAAATGCTTGCATTTATATACCCTATCGCGGGTTATGGGGAGTGGGCGGGGAAGTGTTGAGGCCAAGATCAGATCAGCCATGATCTTATTGAATGGTGGAGCAGGCTCGAGGGGCTGCATGGCCTACTCCTGCTCCTATGTCTTATGTTCTTATGTTCTTGTATTGCTCCTTAGCATGTCATTGAAAAATATCTATGATTTTAAGCAATGAATTACTTTAGGAGAGCAGCGACTGTGTTAAAAGCCAATATTGTGGTGAGAATGTCCCAGCCTCATTGCAAGTGGCTGGTGTTACAGAGCCAAGAGCCATTTAGTTGTCTCACTTATCTTATTATCAGAGGCTCCTTTTCCCTGCTCGATGTATAAAGAAGATTGATTTCAATGCAGCAGAATCCTTTCCATTGGTTCAATATTTATTGTGCCAAACTCATGACCATATATATCAGTTTAGTCCTTAACCACAGGCCTTTGCAGACTCCTGCTCTTCTTAAAGTTTTTGCTGTTTTTGGGAGCTTGCTGTGCGCATATTGGCTGCTGCGTTTCCTACATTACCACAGCGACTACATTTCAAAAGTACTTCATTGGCTGTAAAGTGCTTTGAGACGTCCGGTGGTCATGAAATGCATGTATTTTCATTTTTCATTTTTAAGAATGGCTTAGAGTCCTGTGACTGTATCACAGACCCCGGGGAGAGAGCAGAGTGGCCCCACTGTGTATCACAGACCCCGGGGAGAGAGCAGAGTGGCCCCACTGTGTATCACAGACCCCGGGGAGAGAGCAGAGTGGCCCCACTGTGTATCACAGACCCCGGGGAGAGAGCAGAGTGGCCCCACTGTGTATCACAGACCCCGAGGGAATCTCCATTCTGTGCCATCCCTATCTGTAATCTCTTTTTATAAACTTAGTGAACACAGCACTACCGGGTAACATCTTCACATCGTGTTGACCAACACATGACGGCTGAAAACTAAGCGGCGATTGCTCCTTAAAGTATAACCGATATCCTGCTCTTAGTCTGTGTGTAAAATCAAGACAAATGTATTCAGGGGGCAATTTTCTGAACACACATTAATGGTAAATTCTTGCCCATGACCTGTGCATATCGGAAAAGCACATCTCCAATGTTGGCTCCACTACAATCAGTCCCTACCATTGGTATGTGCTGACTTGGGGTACACTTGAAAAATGTTCCTGAGTGAAATCTTCTGGAGTAGGAAACACAAATTGATTTGGATAAATTGGTTGGAGGTTCCACCTCGATGGCCTGGCTGATTTAAGACGATGGGTAGCTGAGCCTTGTCGAATGTCAAGCTTTGTTCCTGGTATTTGCTGAACGGTCGGGTCTCGGGTTGGCACCCAACGGTTGACCTCAGCGTGCCTGGAATTTGGAGAGTGGGGGGAGAAATTGAGCAAGAGATCTGCTTCTGACCGTCACCGATTGACAGCCACTGAAAGTGCGGGTATGCTGGGTGATACAATGTCTAGGCTCACACACCAGTAGTGTGCTGAGCATCCATCGCAAGGCTCAACACGTGGAATGGTCTCTTGAGCAAGGGATAAGTGACTGGGTACCTTCAGCAAGGGGTCAGTGCATTCGGCAGGGTGGCACTAGAGGGTGGTGACTCTGGTCAGGTGTGAGTTGAGGCGTTAGACCCTGTGCCCTCATGGTTTGAAAATATGGATGTAAAAAAAAAAGTAGTGCAGGCAGAGGCAACTTGCGATTGTACAGATTGTACAGAGTGGCGGGATTCAGCTTTGGTTAGCTGCCCTTCCTCCATCCCCCATTCTGCTGAGTTTCCAACCTCAAGATGACTTGTTCTGCGGAGTTGCTGTTTATTCCAGTGACCTAATAACAGCAACAACCTGTATTTATATAGCGCCTTTAACGTAGTGAAACGTCCCAAGGTGCTTCGCGGGAGTATTATGTGATAAAAAATTTGACACCAAGCCGCATAAGGAGAAATTAGGGCAGATGCTTGGTCAAAGACATAGGTTTTAACCAGCGTCTTGAAGGAGGAAAGAGAGGTAGAGAGGTGGAGAGGTTTAGGCAAGGAGTTCCAGAGCTTGGGGCCCAGGCAACAGAAGGCACGGCCACCGATGGTTGAGCGATTATAATCAGGGATGCTCAGGAGGGCAGAATTAGAGGAGCGCAGACATCTCGGGGGTGGGGTTGTGGGGCTGAAAGAGATCAGAGATATGGAGGGGCGAAACTATGGAAGAATTTGGAACTAGAATGAGAATTCTAAAATCGAGGCGTTGCTTAACCGGGAGCCAATGTAGGTCAGCGAGCACAGGGGTGATGGGTATTACCCACCAGGCTTCTTTCTTCCGGTACTAAGAGAATTGTTATTAGCGATCCAGGAAAGAAATGGTCTGAGTATTTCAGGCATTTGCAAATGCAAGAGCTAAGAAGCCTGATTTTAATGTTCTGGGCCAAACCTATTGACATTGAAAATCCTATTCCAGAAGATGAGCTTCACCTCTCCACAATCTGAATCTTCTCCACTTGTTTGGAGATGACAATACTCTGTACAATAAAGATTGCAGAGATAGTTATTTACTGTCAAATGGAATAAACAGCTTTCATTGCCAGAAAGAAAAGTTGATCTTAAATACACATAAATATAAATGATTAATGAGCATCAGGCAGAAGCGGATTAATCTAAAATGATATAATCATTATAATTTTTTTTTAATGGGACCAGGGCATATAATTTAAGCTGACACCCCAGTGCGGTAGTGGGGAAGATATTTGTTTTGTCAGGGATTTTTCCTGCCTGTTCTGGTGGCCGAGCTGGACATCAAGGAAGAGTAGAGAGTTCTCCTTTCTCTGTTAAAACCACCCTCCGAGAGAAGAATTCCTCCTCATCCCATTTTTAAATGGGCGACCCCTTATTCTGAAACTATGCCCCCTAGTTCTAAATTCCCCCACGAGGGGAAACATCCTCTCTGCATCTACTTTGTCGAGCCCCCTTAGAATCTTATACGTTTCAATATGATCACCTCTCAGTCTTCTAAATTCCAATGAGTATAGGCCCAACCTGCTCAACCTTTCTTCATTAGAAAACCCCTTCATCTCAGGAATCAACCGAGTGAACCTTCTGTGAACTGCCTCCAATGCAAGTATATCCCTCCTTAAATAAGGAGACCAAAACTGCACGCAGTACTCCAGGTGTGGTCTCACCAGGGCTTTGTGCAGCTGTAGCAAGACTTCCTCCCCTTTATATTCTAGCCCTCTGGTTACAAAAGCTTATATTCCATTAGCCTTTTTGATTTTTTTTTTGTACCTGACTTCGTACTACATTATAGTGAGTTATGTACATGGGCCTCTGAATCCTAGCGTTTCACAATGTAAGTAATATTTGGATCTATCCTTTTTTAGTCCAAAATGGATGACCTCACACATACCAGCATTGAAATCCATCTGCCACAGCTCTGCCCATTCACTTAATCTATCAATATCGCTTTGTAATAGTATTAGTATTAGGCAGTCCCTCCTATCAAGGATGACCCGCTTCTACGCAAAATGGGATGAGTTCACAGGTGTTTCAATCAGGGACCTAATATTCCCGGTTCCGAAACACATCCTGAAGATGCCTGTGGGTGGATTCTTTTAACGTGGGGTGGCCGTTGCATACCAGCCACCACACGGGCTTGACACAGCTAGGTCTTGGTCCGGTGGCAAGGATTAACCAAGACGACTGGAGACCAAGCTTTGTAATATTATGCTTCTGCCTACACTACTTACTACACCACCAATCTTTGTGTCTTCGGCAAACTGTGATATATGGCTCTCTACTGTGTTATTTAAGTCATTAATAAATATAGTGAATAGCTGAGGCCCCAGCACAGATCCTTGTGACACTAGTCACGTCCTTCCAATTCGAGTACATACCCATTATCCCCACTCTCTGTCTTCGACTGTAATATCTCCAAGTTTGCAGATGACACTAAACTGGGTGGCGGTGTGAGCTGTGAGGGGGATGCTAGGAGGCTGCAGCGTGACTTGGACAGGTTAGGTAAGTGGGCAAACGCACGGCAGATGCAGTATAATGTGGGTAAATGTGTGGATAAATTTGGGGGCAAAAAACGCGAAGACAGAATATTATCTGAATGGCGGCAGATTAGGAAAAGGGGAGGTGCAACGAGACCTGGGTGTCATGATTCATCAGTCATTGAAAGTTGGCATGCAGGTACAGCAGGCAGTGAAGAAGGCAAATGGTATGTTGGCCTTCATAGCTAGGGAATTTGAGTATAGGAGCAGGGAGGTCTTACTGCAGTTGTACAGTGCTTTGGTGAGGCCTTACCTGGAATATTGTGTTCAGTTTTGGTCTCCTAATCTGAGGAAGGATATTCTTGCTATTGAGGAAGTGCAGCGAAGGTTCACCAGACTGATTCCCGGGATGGCAGGAGGAGAGACTGGATCAACTGGGCCTTTATACATTGGAGTTTAGAAGGATGAGAGGGGTTCTCATAGAAACATATAAGATTCTGATGGGACGGGACAGGTTAGATGCGGGTAGAATGTTCCCGATGTTGGGGAAGTCCAGAACCAGAGGACACAGTCTTAAGATAAGGGGTAGGCCATTTAGGACTGAGATGAGGAGAAACTTCTTCACTCAGAGAGTTGTTAACCTGTGGAATTCCCTGCCGCAGGGAGTTGTTGATGCCAGCTCATTGGATATATTCAAGAGGGAGTTAGATATGGCCCTTACGGCTAAGGGGATGAAGGGTTATGGAGAGAAAGCAGGAAAGGGATACTGAGAGAATGATCAGCCATGATCTTATTGAATGGTGGTGCAGGCTCGAAGGGCCGAATGGCCTACTCCTGCACCTATTTTCTATGTTTCTATGTTTCTAACCAATCTCCTAACCAGGTCAATAATTTGCCTTCAATGTCATGAGCTTTAACTTTAACTAACAGTCTCTTATGTGAAACCTTATCTGGAAGTCCATATAAACTACATCCATAGACATTTCCCGAGTACTATTTTAGTTACCTTTGCAACAAATTCAATTAGGTTCGTTAGACATGACCTACCCTTTACAAATCCATATTGGCTCTCTCTAATCAGCTCAAATTTCTCACAAGTGCCCAGTCACTCTGTCCCTAATTATAGATTCCAATAACTTCCCCATAATAGATGTTAGTTTCCTGGTTTCCCGGTTATATCCTCCATTGTTCTGACCAGAGGGTACGGTGGCAAGAAATCTTGTTTAGTTCGCCGTTCTTGACACTAAAAATTGTAGTGTACACCTCCCTCCAGCAGGGAGGGAAAAGGTGGAGTCGGGAATGTCTGCGCAGACCTGGGCAGGTTAGAGCATGTCATGACAACAAATGAATTTTTTTTTGCAAGTATGGTTCAGACTGGCATTCTGTTTTTTTTTCTGGGTTGGGGGACTGCACACCATGTGCAGTTGGTCCTCTCGTGTGTGATTTGGATTTGACTCTCGCCCACACCGATGGGGAGGAAAGTAGCTGACTGTGGCATGTGAGTGTAAGACATCCAACCTGTTTTCCACTTCTGCCTTTAGGTCCTCGTTTGACGGGTTTGGAGTGTGTGGAAGGAATGGCGGCAGGATTATATGAAGAACTATTTGCCATTATCATCATGCTCATGAACAGGTAAAAAGTTGGGTAAACTAGCGTCCCGTAAATCATACTGCACTGACTGAGGGGGAACACTTGCTTGTAGACCAAGAACATTAAGTCCGCAATGGCAGGTTCTCCTTTTTGATAAACTGGTTAATATAGCCAGGGGTGGAGGCAGGGGAGATCATCTTGGCATCTTTGATGTGGACAAAGGATTTACTTGCCAACTTTCTGAATGTAAAATAAGTCTGGATTTGTAAATTAATCAGATATTTGAGACATTCCAGAAGACCTCACGACTAACCTTTGGCCTATACTACTTGAACTGTGAAAAGAACCATGGGTAAAATTATAGATTATGTTGCTGCAAACATTGGTTTAATCTGGAGACAGTATTTTGGGCGGTGTAAAAACAAGATGAAATATAAGTGGTTACAGTCCAGCCAGAGATGGTGGGACCACCTTGAGGTGATGAATTGAGAGTACGGCACATTAATAAAGCTTAGCGACTTAATCGTCATTTGTCTTTCTTGTGTATTGGTATGAATCCACTAAATAAGGCTGGTGACAGCACTAGTGGCGGAGGGGGTTAACATTTTGCCTCACAACCCCTTATGCAGTAGGTTCTGCTGAGCTGTATTAAGAGCTCTCGTGGCGGAGGTGCGGCAAATGAGGGTACGGGGCCCAGAAGAGCCGAGGGCCCAGGGGCAGCACGGGCCGGCCCACACTGCGATATGTGTGCGCACTAGATCCGTGCAGCAGAGCAGGTCTCCAGTCGTCCTGCTTTATCCTTGCCTCTGGATAAAGGCCGAGCTCTGTCGAGCCCGTGTGGGTGGCTGGCGTGCAACGGTCACCGCACGTTAAAAAAAATCCACGCACAGGCATCTTCCACCCCTTCAATTGGAGTTTAGGACTGGAATATCGGGTCCTTCATTGAAACACCTGTGAACTCGTGTGGAAGCAAGTCATCCTCGTTCGAGGGACCGCCTATGATGATGTTGATTAAGAACTGCTGAGAGAAGGTGAGAACCACAATCAGATGGAAAGCGATCCTTAGCCACACTTTCTGCACCTCTGAGTGACCAGGCCAAGAGTGCCATTGACCGCTGATTGTGGGGATACACTTTTATAATCTCCTGCTTTACCCGAGAAGATTTTGGATCATTTCTGCTGACCCGACTTGCCCTGCCCGATATGGCAGCTAACTGCACTGCCCCAATGTCCCGTAGGGGACTGGGGAGGTTTGCCCGCAACGTTGAGAATCAGCACAGGTGAAACAGGATCCTCCGGGGAGACTTGGTTCAGATGGGGACTACACAAGACCATAAGAAATGGGAGTAGGAGTAGGCCATTAGAGGCAGTTCAGAGAAAGTTCACGAGGTTGATTCCGGAGATGAGGGGATTGACTTATGAGGAAAGGTTGAGAAGGTCGGGCCTCTACTCATTGGAATCCAGAAGAATGAAAGGCTCGAGGGGCTAGATGGCCTACTCCTGTTCCTAATTCTTGTGTTCTTATGAAACGTATAAGATTATGAGGGGGCTTGACAAGATGGATGCAGAGAGGATGTTTCCACTAATAAGGGAGACTAAAGGGCATGATCTTAGAATAAGGAGCCACCCATTTAAAACTGAGATGAGGAGAAATGTCTTCTCTCAGAGGGTTGTAAACCTGTGGAATTCGCTGCCTCAGAGAGCTGTGGAAGCTGGGACATTGAATAAATTTAAGACCGAGATAAGGGAATAAGGGGTTATGGGGAGCGGGCAGGGAAGTAGACCTGAGTCCATGATCAGATCAGCCATGATCGTATTAAATGGCGGAGCAGGCTTGAGGGGCCGTATGGCCTACTCCTGCTCCTATTTCTTATGTTCTTATGTTCTTATTTGGCCCTTCGAGCCTACTCCGCCATTCAATAAGATCATGGCTGATCTGATCTTGGCCTCAACTCCACATCCCTGCCTGCACCCCATAACTCAGTGGCTCCCTTATCATTCAAAAATCTGTCTATCTCCACCTTAAATATATTCAATGTCTCAGCTTCCACAGCTCTCTGGGGCAGAGAATTCCACAGATTTACAACCCTCTGAGAGAAGAAATTCCTCCTCATCTCTGTTTTAAATGGGCGACCCCTTATTCTGAAACTATGCCCCCTAGTTCTAGATTCCTCCACGAGGGGAAACATCCTCTCTGCATCCACCTTGTAAAGCCCCCTCAGAATCTTACGCATTTTAATAAGATCACCTCGAGAGCAAGGCATGGGACAGATTCTTAAAAGGGGAGAAACTTAACTAAAACAGGTGTAATAAAAACATGGTGGCAATTTTCCAACATCTTTGGCAGGAGAGCAAAGTTCAACTCCTTTGAATATTACATGGACGGATTGCTTGCTGTAATATTGGTGTGAGTGACTGAAAGACGAAGGTGGTGAAACTGCCAATAACCTGACAGAGAAAGAACTGCTGCAATAATGATGATTTACAAGCTTTGGAAATATGATTGAGCATAGTATGAAATGAACTAGTGACAGCTAATGGCAGAATGTCACTCCTACACCAGATCTCCTTGCCGATGTCCTAAAGAAGTTGGCCTCGGACAGAGTGCAACGCTGATTCACCAGAGCTTCAAGGGGTAGATTATAAGGAAAGATTACAGAAACTGGGCTTGTAGTCCCTGGACTATAGAAGGTTAAGGGATGACTTAATTGGGATTTTTAGGATTTTGAAAGGAATTGATAGGGTGGATGAAAGGGGAATGTAGGTAAATCTAGGACCATCTTAAAATCGGAGCCAGGCTATTCAGGAGAGAGGTTCAGAAACACTTCTTCACGCAAGGGGTGGTAGAAGTGTGGAACTCTCTCCCACAAAAAGCAGTAAACGCGAGCTCAATTGTTAACCATAAATCTGAGAGGGATAGATTTTTGCTAGCCAAGGGTATTAAGGGATATGGAGCCAAGGCAGACGGATGGAGTTAAAATACAGATTAGCCATGATCTCATTGAATGGCAGAACAGGCTTAAGGGGCTGAACGGCCTCCTCCTGTTCCTATCTGGACATCGCTGATCCTTGCTATAAAGTCTAATTGGAAATTCAACTCTCCACAGGGCACTTGAACACGTAGAGGGGCAGCTTTCCATACATGAAATGACACTCGTTTCTGCGCTTACGTCCCTCAGGTCAGTTTCTTCCCAGCAGTTGTCCCTGACGTCCATCATGGTGGTGGACACACCCGGCTTTCAGAATCCACGCCACGAAAACAAAGACAGAGCAGCCACTTTTGAGGAGCTGTGTCACAACTACGTGTACGAGAGACTGCAGATGCTTTTCCACGAGCGGACCTTTATGTCTCAGCTGGACAGATACAAGGAGGTGACGGCACTAGAGTTACATGTTTTGTTCATTTGTTCAGGTGAACCTTGTCAGGTCTGTTGGGAGCCTCGGATCTTGGCAAACTGGCTCGATTTCTATGGATTGCCATTGAAGCTTGGACTTTTGCTGTTGTTAACTGCCCGAAATACAGGAAACGTAAGTTGCATGTTGAGAGTTTTCTAGTCGCAGAAAGTTGAGGTGGATAGTAGGATTTTCCGAGAATTTCTGATCCCAAAGGAAGGACTGCGTGCAGGTATCTAAGATCTAAACAATATGAATCCAAAATATGGATGATATGGGCAGGTGAATGGTAAATTGTAGTTAATATTGAGAAGTGCACTCGACTGTTTGAGGTCACACCGAGAGCATTGTTGCTCAGTTGCATCAATGTACTTGGTCTGATTGGTGTAGCAGATGGATTCAGTTGACACCTCTGATGTTGACGTTGCGAATTGATGAACACTATTTCAAGATAAATGATGGGAATAAACTGGCAGCCTACAGGTTTTCATGATCTCATTGAAAGGCGAAACAGACTCGAGGGGCTGAATGGCCACCTCCCGTTCCTGGTGTTCCTATGAAGCCTGGAGAATGCTGTTGGACAGATGCTTGGTGTGGTGGTCTGACATTCCAATATCTGTTATTGTAGTTGGTTACGGAATGAAGAGGGTTACAATTACAGGTTTCAGCTGCTTTAGAATTTACAAATTCACACGTCTATCATGCACTTTGGGACATTTTTCTATATTAAAGGAGTTATATAAATGCACAGTGGTCCTTTCCATCAAAGTGATGAAATGCAAATTTAGGACTGGTGCCAGGAAGGTGGTCTTTGCACAAAGTTGGTCACTATTCGGAATGGACTTTCAGAAGGGTGGTGGAGGCACAAACTAGGGAATTATTTAACAACAGTGGGTAACTAAGTTGTTGTAGGTGGAGGAGCTAACATGCTTAGTCTTGTGAGCTTGTGACCTTTTTTTTATGGATGTGCTTATTTGTACTGCAAAAATGGCCACCGTGCTCCACCCTTTGTCTGTGATTGGTCCCCTTGGAGGATAAGCCACACCCTGAAGTTTCACTGGAATGTGTAACTGGAACCGCCCATCCCAAGGTCTCACTGACTTTACAAATTGTAACTCAATCCACTTTGCCTTCCTGAAGCGACAGAGGACAGAGCTCCCCAGAAGACAGGAAGGGCCAGCCAAAGTGCCTTACCCCAGTCCAAGTGCATGCCTCCCCTAGCCGAAGAGCTTTACCCCAGTCCAAGTGTATGCCTCCCCCAGCCAAAATGCCTTACCCCAGTCCAAGCACATCCCCAAGTGAATAGTGACAGTGTCGTGACTTCTGGATATCATCCACTCCAACGATGTCCCTTGTAGGGGGTTGGAAGAATGTGATCCGTCTTCCCTTAGATCCCTCTCTCCCCTCCAAATCTCCTCACCCGCCACCCCTGTCTCTCCTCCCCCCCACCTCTGTCTCTACTCCCCCCACACCCGTTTCTCTCTTGCCTCCACCTTTGTCTCTCCTCCCCCCTCCCAACCCTGTCTCTCACCCCCCCTCGCCCGCGTCTCTCTCCCCCCCCACCCGCGTCTCCCTCCCCCCCCACCCGCGTCTCTCTTCCCCCCCCCACCCGCATCTCTCTTCCCCCCCACCCGCGTCTCTCTTCCTCCTCCCACCGGGTCTCTCTCTCCCCCCCACCCGCGTCTCTCTTCCTCCTCCCACCGGGTCTCTCTCTCCCCCCCACCCGCGTCTCTCTCCCTCCCCCCACCCGGGTCTCTCTCCCTCCCCCCACCCGCGTCTCTCTCCCCCCACACCCGCGTCGCTCCCCCCCCCACCCGCATCTCTCTCCCTCCCCCCACCGGCGTCTCTCCCCCCCAACCCGCGTCGCTCTCCCCCCACACCCGCGTCTCTCTCCCTCCCCCCACCCGCGTCTCTCTCCCTCCCCCCACCCGCGTCTCTCTCCCTTCCCCCACCCGGGTCTCTCTCCCTCCCCCCACATGCGTCTCTCTCTCCCCCCACACCCGCGTCTCTCTCCCTCCCCCCACCCGCGTCTCTCTCCCCCCCCCCCACCCGCGTCTCTCTCCCCCCCCCAACCCGCGTCTCTCTCCCTTCCCCCACCCGCGTCTCTCTCCCTTCCCCCACCCGGGTCTCTCTCCCTTCCCCCCCCACCCGCGTCTCTCTCCCCCCCCCCACCCGCGTCTCTTCCCCCCCCCCCAACCCGCGTCTCTCTACCTACCCCCACCCGCGTCTCTCTCCCCCCCCCAACCCGCGTCTCTCTCCCTTCCCCCACCCGGGTCTCTCTTCCTCCCCCCCCACCCGGGTCTCTCTCGCTCCCCCCACCCGCGTCTCTCTCCCTTCCCCCACCCGCGTCTCTCTCCCTTCCCCCACCCGCGTCTCTCCCCCCCCAACCCGCGTCTCTCCCTTCACCCACCCGTGTCTCTCCCCCCCCCCCACCCGCGTCTCTCTCCCTCACCCCACCCGGGTCTCTCTCCCTTCCCCCACCCGCGTTTCTCTCCCCCCCCCCCCACACCCGCGTCTCTCTCCCTCACCCCACCCGGGTCTCTCTCCCTTCCCCCACCCGCGTCTCTCTCCCTCCCCCCACACCCGGGTCTCTCTCCCTCCCCCCACCCGCGTCTCTCTCCCCCTCCCCACACCCGCGTCTCTCTCCCCCCGACACGCGCGTCTCTCTCCACCCCCCACACCAGGGTCTCTCTCCCTCCCCCCACCCGTGTCTCTCTCCCTCCCCCCACACGCGTCTCTCTCCCTTCCCCCACCCGCGTCTCTCTCCCTTCCCCCACCCGCGTCTCTATCCCTCCCCCCACCGGCGTCTCTCTCGCTTCCCCCATCCGCTTCACTCTCCCCCCCCCACCCACGTCTCTCTCCCCCCCACCTGCGTCTCTCTCCCCCCCTCACGCGTCTCTCTCCCTCCCCACCCGCGTCTCTCTCTCCCCCCCACCCGCGTCTCTCTCCCCCCCCTCACGCGTCTCTCTCCCTCCCCACCCGCGTCTCTCTCTCCCCCCCACCCGCGTCTCTCTCCCCCCCCACCCGCGTCTCTCTCCCCCCCCTCACGCGTCTCTCTCCCTCCCCACCCGCGTCTCTCTCCCCCCCCCACCCGCGTCTCTCTCCCCCCCCACCCACGTCTCTCCCCCCACCCCCCAGTCTCTCCCGCTTTCTCTCTCTCCCCCAGTCTCTCTCTATCTCTCCCTCTCTTCCACTCCCCTCTCGGCCCCCCAGCTGCCGCACTCAGCCCCCCGAGATGGGTCAGGGTTAGAGCAGGCGAAGAGAGTTGGTGGGTAGGTAGGGCGGGGGGGGAAGGAGAGTTTGGGGCCGAGGCCTGAGCGGGCGAAGAGAGTCTGACCCTCAGCTCCTGCTTCTCGGCAGCACGTGGAGGGAATGATTAAGGGACGTGACGGGATGGGGGGCGGGGGGGGGGGGAGGGGGGCGGTGGTGGGGTTGGAGCTTGACAGACGCATATCTGTCAAATAAAATGCAGTACAAATAGTTACACAGTTTTTAAAATTTGTTCCGGGATGTGGGCGTCGCTGGCAAGGCCGGCATTTATTGCCCATCTCTAATGGCCCTTGAGAAGGTGGTGGTGAGCCGCCTTCTTGAACCACTGCAGACCGTGTGGTGGAGGTACTCCCACAGTGCTGTTAGGGAGGGAGTTCCAGGATTTTGATCCAGCAACAATGAAGGAACGGTCGATGTATTTCCAAGTCAGGGGAACTTGGAGGTGGTGACCTACAACCGTTTCACAATTGGGCAGGTGAATGGTAAATTGAAGTTAATATTGAGAAGTGCACTTTATCTGTTGATGCCACACGTACGGCATTGTTGATCAGTTGGATCAATGTACTCACAGTCTGATTGGTGCAGCAGATGGATTGAGTTGGCACCTCTGACATTGACATTGTGAATTGATGGCAAAGGTGATATGGGTGGAGAGGCTTGACAGATAGGGAGTGGTGGCAGAGGTGGGGGGGTGGAGGGGAGGGGAGGGGAGAGATCATAAAGCAACTTCTGAGGGGCATAAAATTACTGAGGTAATGAAGGGTAAGCAACAGAATAGGATCTTGGGAATGGCTATATAAATGCAAGTTGTTGTTGATAGAGCCGAAATCAGGGCCAAGGCGACTGGGAAAGTGTCTGCTTATTGAGGCAAAAATTGATGAATGCATGGTAAGAAGTAATGGCTAGCTATATTGGTAAATTATGTACAAGGCTTTTCAGAAATCTTGAATATTGTATGTATTTATTATGCTATTTAAAAAAAAAAGTTAGTATCAGTAATGGTGACCAGTTGTAAAAACCCATCTGGTTCACTAATGTCCTTTAGGGAAGGAAATCTGCCGTCCTTACCCGGTCTGGCCTATATGTGACTCCAGACCCACAGCTATGTGGTTGACTCTTAACTGCCCTCTGAAAATGGCCCAGGAAGCCACTCAGTTGTGTAAGGCTCTCCACCACTTCCTCGTAGGCCAATTCGGGATGTGCAATTGATGCTGGCCTTGGCAGCGACGCCCACATCCCAATGAATGAATTTTTAAAATGGTAACTGTGGTGTATGAAATGATACAATGAACTCCATACTGTGAGCCAGTGGCCAGGCGTAAGCTGGTCCATCTTTAATGGCTTCCAGAAGTGAGGATACAAAGGTGAAGATCAGGTTATATACCGGGCCCAGCACGAGTATATCTGTGACCCTAGGACCTCCGACGGTAGTGCCCCTGGTGGTGGGCAGACCTTATGTACACACATTACAGTAACAATATGGCTGTTGGTAGCTTCCCCAATGTGTCTATATATTTAAGTGCATGGCTTGGTTATTTGAACCACTCAAAAGTCTCATTTGTTTTGTCCTATGGTTTTTAAAATTTGATGTGCCACTTTTAATTATACACAATAATGGGTACAGCTATGGAAAATAATCTGTCTGGTTTAGAACATTTTATGATTTAAGATATTTGTAAAACTGCAAACAGGATGGATTCATGGTTTTAATGTTACTCAACAGGAAAAAGTTCAGGTGGCATTTGACGTGAGCGAAACCTCCCCAGCGTCTACGGTGTCCGTCATTGATCAAACTTCAAATCAGGTAAAGAACGTAGAGAGTTTGCAGTGGGATCTGGAAACGTTAATCCAGAATGTATGTGATTTCTGGTACTGATGCGATTAGAGACACCTAGAGGGCAGGACAGGCTGATCCATCTCTGTGACTGGAATCAATACAATAGCTGTGAGGTGCCAAGCCATTATGGATAACTTCACGCCCGCCAATTCTGCCTATATTTTTTACCTTCAATTTGATTAGAGCCAGTCTAATTGCGGCACTATAACACCTTACAACTGTCCTCACCTTAAAAAAAGATGCCTCCGAGCATTTAAGAAAGGCCAGCACACAGGAAAACAAGCAGACGAATACTGAGTGGGATGGTGGAGAGATCACTGATAAAGGGAAGATGAGCAAGAAAGAAAGAAAGACTTGCATTTCTATAGCGCCTTTCACAACCACTGGAGGTCCCCAAAAACTTTATAGCCAATGAAGTACTTTTGGCGTGTAGTCACTGTTGTAATATGGGAAACGCAGCAGCCAATTTGCGCACAGCAAGCTCCCACAAACAGCAATGCGATAATCAGCAGGTCATGTGTTTTAGTGATGTTGATTGAGGGATAAATATTGGCCAGGAGTACCTGGGATAATTCCCCTGCTCTTCTTCGAAATAGTGCCATGTTATCTTTTACGTCCACCTGAGAGAGCAGACGGGGCCTCGGTTTGACGTCACATCCGAAAGACGGCACCTCCGACAGTGCAGCACTCCCTCAGCACCGCACTGGGAGTGTCAGCCTAGACTGATGTGCTCAAGTCTCTGGAGTGGGACTTGAACCCACAACCTTCTGACTCGGGAGGAATTTGGGGGAGATTCCTGAGGAGGAATTTTAGGAAATTCTTGACGGCAGGGAGGGAGGTGGCAAGGCCTAGTGGCTGGGGGAAGAAATTACAGAGGGCAGGAGCATAGCGCCAGAATGATTAGCTTCTGAGAGTGGAGCTGGGACCAAGCAAATGATCTGGATCAAAGGAATAAAGGGAATTACAGAATTAGAGCTGAGGCAGATTGCTGGGACAGGCTGAATAACCATGGAGTTATTTACAGAAGAATAGCATTTAAAGCAATAACATTTCAACGAAACAGGAAAATTATGACTCCTGCTTGTGGATTAAAGTATGATGATGACTTGTGCCTGCTTTTGAATGTTTTTTTGTGGAGTAATCTAAAAGGAGACAACCATCAGCGAATGAAGTTGGTTGTCACGGTGATATTTAGTGTCTTTGGTGGGGAGAATTCACGCTCCGTTCCTTGTGATGTCGTGACTGTTGTGTATAGAAGAACTCCACGAGGCTGAGTACTGTGAGATAAACTTAGTGTGACCTTAGTCTTCTTTATTACAACTCCAGAGTGCCTTAACAACATGGCAGCCAACCTTTTATACTGGCCCTGCACATGTGTACAGGTGACCATTAGGACTCCAACAGTTGTGCCCTCTAGTGGCAAGTATTACATAGTTACATACATAACAGTGACGTCACCAAATAAATGCAGTCAGCGATAACCTGCTCCTGACATCATAAAATTTAGTTTATGGGCACTTTTTTTTTTAAAGGCAGCTACGTCAACTGTGAAGGAATGCCTCTGTGGGAAAATGGATGTTTCCTACATTCTCACTTCCCGATTTTTCTTTTTTTTTTGCAAATTGACTGAATTCTCAACGCCCCTTTTTGCAAACAGTGTGTCTGTGCACTCTCCCATTGCTGCTTCTTATGCTGTGTTCGCCATGTTCTTATTTTGAATTTTTAAGGTTAAAGAAAATACGACCTTGGATGTGAAACAAATCAAGCACACGTTTAAGGTCGGATAAGGTTAAAATCATCATAGGCAGTCCCTCGAAATCGAGGAAGACTTGCTTCCACTAAAAGTGAGTTCTCAGGTGACTGAACAGTCCAATACGGGAATTACAGTCTCTGTCACAGGTGGGACAGATAGTGGTTGAAGGAAAGGGGTGGGTGGGGAGTCTGGTTTGCCGCTCGCTCCTTCTACTGCCTGCACTTGTTTTCTGCATGCTCTCGGCGACGAGACTCGAGGTGCTCAGCGCCCTCCCGAATACTCTTCCTCCACTTAGGGCAGTCTCTGGCCAGGGGCAGGTGTCCCAGGTTTAAAATAATGTAGCAGGCAGTAGATTCTCCGAGCAAACCAATCCCACCTTGCAGACTGTTGTGGAAAAATATTTCCGAGACTGTATAATATATAAAGAGAGGTTTATTAAATTGGAGAAGTGTTAGAGACCCCTATCTCTGAACCGCGACTCAAATTGGTATCTTCAGTGAGGTTCTTTTATCTTACAAATTACGTCACTTTACATCACATGCTTTAGCACTACAAAGCTTTTACTATCGAAGGCTAAGCTTTTGATATAAACCATCCTGCATTGTGACACGGCAGTATAAACAAGTGCAGGCTTTTGGCACCGGTATAAACAAACATATCCAGCACTTAACTCTCCAGTGTTCATTATCTCACTTTCCTATCTCCATAACTCAAGGCCAGCATACCTTGAAGTCTAACTGTTTCTTTTATATAAAGCATAATGCATCAGTATTGTCCCTTAATTCATTAAATTCATTAAAGGGGAAAATAAAACAAATGTTTGGTTCCGTATTCTAGTCCAGTATATGTCCAAAAATCCGCTCCAACAATATTCCCCCTTTTGGTCCTGGATGATGTTCACGAAATCCAGATGACCACAATGATAGTAGCATGGTGTCATGTATTCATCCTTTGGTGTCTTCAGGTATTTCCATCAGGTGTGCTTCTTCTTTGGCGATTACACTGGCTACTGGCATCAGTCGAACCATCATAACTTTACAGCAGATATTAAAACACCCGATAATCAGACAGCAAGTCATTATTATTACAACCAGAATAATTACTCCATGCATAAGATAGGACCCCCAGGATCCCCCTAACAGCCAGTCAAACCAGCCAGATCCTCCTGCTGTCGTGGATAACTTCTTTACCTCTCTTCTTATGTGATCAGCGATGTTGGTTATGTTTTCTGAATTATCGGGAATGTAAGTGCAGCATTCAGCTCCAATTAAGGCACATGTGCCCCCACTTTGTGTGAGTCTATAATCTAGGGCCATTCGGTTCTGGAGTACCATTGTGCGTATGGCTACCATTTCAGCCGTTAGGCCCTCCATTGCTTCAGCAGTGTCGTTAACTATCTGTTCCAGTACCCTCTCTAAGTTACGTAATTCATCCATGGTGCGTCCTATCCCGAATGGGAGCATCATGACCCCAAATAGCCTCTCTACCGGGGTAAGATCTCATCTTAGTCGACCTGGTGTCTGTACTTCTGCTAAAGTATGTACCCGTCTGACAAAAGGGGACCACATATCCCAAATAACAGGACCCCTCCAGTTCTGAGGCAACCAGGGCTAGGCCTTATGCCCGCACACAAAATAAGTGCCATTGTATGCTGTTAGATTCGATCCCAATCTCTCTCTCAGCCCCCGTCGCCACCTAATCTTAGGGTCCCAGTCCTGGCTACTTGTCTGGTTCTTCAAACCCTCTATTTCAAAGAACCACTGGTTTGTTGTTTCACTGGCTATTATGTTCCACCTGGCGAGATTAAAGTATCCTGCTACAAAACCTGTTTCCTCACCAGTCAGGTTTCTAGTGAAACAAATGTCAGCGGTGGGCCTTCCAACTCCTGAGGTGTTGGTCAAAACCAGGAACAGGGGTCGTACCGACCTATTGTATTCCGGCTGGTACCATCCGTCAAATGCATCCAAAAGGTAACCCCCCCCGATCTCCACGTTTCTTTATCCCCACTCTGGTTCCAAGTATCATTTACTTCCCCTGTACCGTTTTGTCGCATTACCCACTCTGCTACTTCCGAGATGTTAAGGGAGATTGACCTCAAAGGGATGCCTCCTTTGCTATGTATGGGGATGTGCGAACATACCCAGCAACTAGAAAAGTTCTCATTTTGCACATAAACATAAGACATGTACAAAAAGATATTTACATGTAACTCTCGTTTCGGTCTAGCTAGCAGGCCGGACCTAACACGAACTATGATAATCGCACCGATCGCAATATATAATTTCATCATCTTATTACTCTATATTTAACAAATAGTCAAAGGCAAAATGGCCATATGGCTTGCTTGAAGAATCTCTCGCTGTCAATCTGTAAATAGACAAACAACAACAACTAATACGTGTGCTAAACGGCTGGTTCAAAAACCTTAAGCTGGGTCCAATGCTTCCATTGTCCGTTCCCTTTAACATCGATGCAGGCACAAGTGTCCCCGCTGATTATAACCTCATATGGTCCTATCCATTTTGGGGCAAACCCCGGTTTTCCCGGGAGGACCCTTACCATAACGCGACTTCCCGCCAACGGGACTTCAGGGAGCTTTGTAAGCTCTGCTTCCGCGTCTCTTTCTTTCTGATTGTCCCTAACTAATTTACGCATCCCTTTTAATTGAGTACTTAGTTCCAAAACATACCGTTTTATTTTGTCTTTTAATGGGCCTACATCGGCCCCCCCTGTTATGATGTTCTCTGGTAATTGCATCGCCCTTCCTGTCATTAGTTCATAAGGAGTTAATCCAGTTGTCCGGTTTGTCGTGGCTCTTAACTTCATCAATATAATGGGTAATACTTCTGTCCACATTTTTCCTGATGTTTGCATGGCCTTTGCCAGGGCGTTCTTTAGGGTACGGTTCATGCGCTCTACCATCCCAGAACTCTGCGGGTGGTAGGGGATGTGGAATTTTTGTTTTATGCCCATCAGCTGACATATTTTAATGGGCCTGCCTGGATTATATTGTGCGCACGTAACGCATCGATGGCAATATTTGGCGATATCTCTCCCCATCCCTTTCCACCACCAATCTCTCCCAAGACTCCCGGTCATGGCCTCTCACCCTGAATGAGACAGGCCATGATGCAACTCCAATAAGGTATTCTGTAAGCATTCAGGCGCCATTACCTTGTCGTTTCGTCTCCCAACGTTATCCTTCCCTTGCGTTGCGCCCTGCTTTGTCCACATACCTATTTCCTCCTCAGAAGTGTCCTGGTGTAGTTTCTCAATACTTATCTGTTTGTCTCGGGCCCCAGCGGCACTGACTTAATTTTAATAATTTAAAATCATTATCAATGGAGAGTGTTTTTTACCTCTTCAAATTCTTTTTTTCCCCCAATTAAACCAATATCTTTTCACAGCTGATATCAACTGGTATTTAGTAAGTTATGTCTTTATCCATCGCAAACACCCCTTCTCCCCCATGGTGTACTACCCCAAATGCATATCTACTGTCCGTATAGATATTAACAATCTTATTTTCCGATAATTCCAGTGCCCGGGTGAGGGCTACCAGTTCTGCCACTTGAGCTGACGACCCCCCATTAATTCGCCCTGATTCCACTGTCTCTAGATCCTGGTTAACTACGGCACATCCGATACGAGGTCGTCCCTCTACGTATTTTCGTGAGCCGTCCACAAACAAGGTTTGTTCTGCGGTTTGAAGGGGGGCGTCTTTTATTCTATCCTCTTCCATATCCTCACATACCTCTTCGCAAAAGTGGGGTTCCCCTTCACCCATCATACCTTCTGCGGGGTTGTTTCCTACATCCCTAATTATGGTTACCGCTTTGTTGGGTGTTAAGAGGACTGCTTCCCACTTTGCCCGTCTCATATTAGATACGGTTCTCAGTTTTCCTGTGTTTAACATTTCTACCAATGTATGTTTAGTGTGGTGAATGATGTTTCCAGTCATCACCACAGGCTCGCTTAATTTTTACCGCCCAAGCTGCGCAATCTAGCGCTGCTATACATCCGGATAACCCAGTCACCACCGAGCTTTCGGTGGTAGAGTAATAGGCTATAGGTCTCCTTTTATCCCCGTGATCTTGGGTGAACACGGCCATATAGAACCCACCTTCATTGTTACAGTGGATGTGGAAATCCTTATCCATGTCAGGCAGTCCCAATCCAGGTGCGGAGACTAGTTCTGACTTGAGTTTACTATACGCCTATTCTTGTTCAGGGCCCTACTCTATAAGGTCTAGGGCCGGTTTCCCCTTGCCGCAATCAATCAGGGCCTTAAATTCCCTCATTACATCATTCCCCAATATTGTTCCCTCACGATTCTTGCATACGTAAAATCTCATAAGTTATCAATTTCCACCAATTGGGTGGTGCTCAGGTAGGCCAGTGTGGGCCGTCCATCTATTCCATTTATCAGAGCCTTCTTGTCGGTGACGGGAAGGGACATATTGGTAATGGATATTGAGGCTCCCGTGTCCACTCGCATCTCACACTGTCGGCCCCCTACTAGTGCAGACACATATATCCTTCCCTCCTTTTTACTTTGTACAGGGGCCGCCGGACATCACTGGGTGGCTTTGTACGCCTGCCACTGCTGGTATTCCTGTTCTGACAGGGTCCTTGCCTTATTAGGATAGCCATTTTTACCATAGCATGTCGCTTCCAGGTGCCCTTTCTTACCACAATACGTACATTGCTTTTCACTGCCTTTCACTTTGCATTCCCTGGCAAAATGGCTCAGTTTTCCACAATTATGGCAAGTCCCCCTTTTCTGCCCTCCTCCTGTTCCCGTGGCAGAGACCTTTTCCTGCTTTATCTTTTTCTTTTCTAAACTGCTAAAGCTTACTGTTTTAGCCTTTTTCAAAAGTCCCTTTTACACCTTCACAGATAGCTCACCACTCGCCCAGGAGTTTGACCTGATCCCTGAAGGTATTTCTAAATTTAAAACTCTTTTTTTTTACTGAGCTAGAAGCTTTCGTGTCAAGGTTTTACACAAAGGAAAATGGGAGCGTTTTAAAAGGCATTCTTTATCTCATTCCTAGACTAAATTTATGTCTTTCAACCCAATTGCATGTTTTCTTTCGACAAGTAAGTGAGTGTGTCAAATTCTTTTTTTTTACTACCGGGACCATGTATTTTTATCTTTTACTCAACTTATCCTTTGTGCATTTCCTAGCTCCGTAACTTATCATCCGAATATATCCACACCTTCGTTTCTAACTTAAAATGTAATACCATAAGGTTCACAGTTTATTAAACTTCCCACATACAGGACAACACTACGAAGGGTTAAAAAAAAACATTTCACTCTGTTTGGAAAGAGTGGGTGGAGCTAAAACAGACAGGCAACTCCACACCTTCCCAAGCAGGCTTTCATTCATTCCACAGTCAAAATCACTCGAGTACTCTCTTCATTCAAAATAGACACTCACATAATTCTCTCTTCATTCAACAAAGCTTATGTCTGGATCCATATGTCACTTAAGATAGTCACTATCAGCTTTTTTATGCATTATGTAATTACGCAAGTTACAATTAATGATAGGAATTAATTAATGACCCGGGCAGCCTGCGTTTTACATTCCCTTCCTTACCTTCCATGTTCGCCAGTCTCTGACGTTTCCCTTTGTTTCTGTAATACTCACGGCCACGACTACTCTGTGGAGACCCTTTGTCTTCGCAACAAAGCTAGCATGTTTCCTTACCACCGGAGTTTTCGGCTCTAGGTCGGATCGATCAGTTCCCTTCCGCACCGACCTTATTTACTAAAGGGACAACTCAAACTGGTTAGTCAGCCTCTTCCCGCTATCTGTTTACTCGTATCTTATACACTATCCCGTCGTGCCCGTACACCTCTCTTTTCAGTCTCTAACACCAGATTCCAGATACTGTCTTAAGTGATCACGTCTGATCAGACAGTATCCTGTTCCCGTGACGCCATTTTGTTGTGAAAAAATATTTCCGAGACTGTATAATATATAAAGAGAGGTTTATTAAATCAGAGCCAGAGCTTTGGGAGAAGTGTTAGAGACCCTTGTCTCTGAACCACGACTCAAATTGGTATCTTCAGTGAGGTTCTTTTATCTTACAAATTACGTCACTTTACAACACATGCTTTAGCACTACAAAGCTTTTACTATCGAAGGCTAAGCTTTTGATATAAACCATCCTGCATTGTGACAGGGCAGTATAAACAAGTGCAGGCTTTTGGCACCGGTATAAACAAACATACCCTGCACTTAACTCTCCAGTGTTCATTATCTCACTTTCCTATCTCCATAACTCAAGGCCAGCATACCTTGAAGTCTAACTGTTTCTTTTATATAAAGCATAATGCATCAGTATTGTCCCTTACAAAATTCATTAAAGGTGAAAATAAAACAAATGTTTGGTCCCGTATACTAGTCCAGTATATGTCCAAAAATCTGTTCCAACACAGACGAAAAGCAAAATGCTGCAGAAACCGGAACTAAAAACCGAACACGCTGGAATTGCTCAGCAAGTCAATCAGCATCTGCGTCGAGAGACACAAAACGTTAGCGCTTCAAGTCCCTGACCTTAGTCAGGAGATTGTGACTGTGACTGAGATGACAAAATAGCATAATAAATAGATAAGTAAACAGTAGCAAAGGAAAACAGCAGATTGACAATAATGTCCAGAACCTCGCTTTCCTTCCACAGAATATAGAAAACAATATTCAAGCACTCCTAGCAAAACTAGACCTGAAACAAGGTGGGAGTTCGCTGCTAACCCTCCGCAGAGTGAGGCAGCCCCACTCCAGCGACTTGAGCACATAATCTAGGCTGACACCCCAGTGCTGCACTGTCGGAGCTACCATCTTTCAGGATCAGAAGTTAAACCGAGGCCCCGTCTGCCCTCTCAAGTGGACCTAACCGATCCCATGACTCTATTTTAAACAGGAGTAGGGGTGTGCTCCCTGGTGTCCTGGCCAATATTTATCCCTGAATCAACACCACTCAAAACAGATTATCTGGTCATTATCACATTGCTGTTTGTGGGAGCTTGCTGTGTGCAAATTGGCTGCTGTGTTTCCTACATTACAACAGTGACTGCACTCCAAAAGTACTTCATTGGCTACAAAGCGCTTTGGGACATCCTGAGGTTTGGAAAGGTGCTATAGAAATGAAGTGCCGGCCTAGTCAGATCATTGGGTGGGGCTCAGTTGGGATTGGCTGGGTTGTGGATCATATGCGATTCAGACATTGGACTGTGTTATATAGCTCCACCTAATGGACTACTGCTCCACCCAGTGGACTACTGCGGTAATGCAACCACTGCAGTCAATCAATAAAAGGGTCATGTGACAAAGTTGTTGTGTATCTGTAAAGCATGCACTCCCATGTTCCGCCACCAGGGAGCTCATCTCCTGAAGTCCCAAGGCATCCCAGCATCCCTTGGGAGCACTGTATATAAGCCGGCTCCTAAGGCCTGTTCCTCACTCTGGAGTGTCTTATTAAAGACTGAGGTCACTGTTACTTTAACCTCCCTGTGTGCAACCTCATCTGTGTTTGGAACACAATAACTGGCGACGAGTATACGAATCCAACGCAAAGATGCAGCAAACTGTGGGCATCCTGGAGAAGTTCTCAGAGGGTAAAAACTAGGAAGCCTATGTTGAACGGCTAGACCAGTACTTTGTAGCCAACGAGCTGGATGGAGAAGCAAAAAGGAGAGCGGTCCTCCTCACAGTCTGCGGGGCACCGACCTACAGCCTCATGAAGAATCTTTTGGCTCCGGTGAAACCCACAGATAAGTTGTATGAGGAGCTGTGTACACTGGTTCGGGAGCATCTTAACCTGAGGGAGAGCAAGCTGATGGCGAGGTATTGGTCTACACGTGCCAGCGATCTGAAGGTCAGGAAATGGTGAGCTACGTCGCCGAGCTAAGGCGACTTGCAGGACAATGTGAGTTTGATGGCTACCTGGAACAAATGCTCAGATACTTTTTTGTACTGGGCATTGGCCACGAGACCATCCTACGAAAACTTTTGGCTGTAGCGGCACCAACCCTCAGTAAGGCCATTGTGATAGCACAGGTGTTTATGTCCACCAGTGATAACACCAAACAAATCTCTCAGCACACAAGCACAATGTTCATAAATTAACTGGAACTGTGTTTGCGAGCAGAAATGTACAGGGCAGAACCCACGAGTCTGCAACTGCCAGCAGGCCTCAGGTAACCCAAATGACTCAGAACCCCAACAAAGGATGAATGCAAGGCAATTCACACCTTGGTGACGTTGTGGAGGCGTCCATTCAGCCTTTCATGCCGCTTCAAAGGGTATGTTTGCAAGAGCTGTGGAACATTGGGGCACCTCCAACGAGCTTGCAAACGAGCTACAAGCTCTGCAAAACCTGCTAACCACCACGTTGCAGAGGAAGATCGGTCCATGGTGGATCAAAGCAATTTCGAGCCTCAGAGAGGAGGCAGATGCTGAAGTATGCGGTGGGCATGGTGCACAAACTGCCACTCTGGATTGTCCCGGGCGATGGCCCCACACTGCTTGCAAGGAGCTGGCTGGGCAAAATCCTCTGGAACTGGGATGACATCCGAGTGCTATCACATGTCGATGAGGCCTCGTGTACCCAGGTTCTTAACAAATTTCCTTCCCTTTTTGAGTCAGGCATTGGAAACTTTTCTGGAGCAAAGGTGCGGATTCACTTGGTCCCAGAGGCACGACCCATTCAAAACAAGGCACAAGCGGTATCTCACATGATTAGGGACAGAGTGGAAATCGAGCTGGACAGGCTGCAACGCGAGGGCATCATCTCCCCAGTGGAATTCAGCGAGTGGGCCAGCCCGATTGTTCCAGTACTCAAAAGTGATGCACGGTCAGGATTTCCGGCGATTATAAAGGAACTATTAATCGTTTCTCGCTACAGGATCAATACCCGCTACCTAAGGCAGATGACCCACTTGCGATGCTGGCAGGAGGCAAGACGTTCACCGGGTGGTGGAGAAGGCAAATGGTATGGAGATTTGAGTATAAGAGCAGGGAGGTCTTGCTGCAGTTGTACAGAGCCTTGGTGAGGCCTCACCTGGAGTGTTGTGTTCAGTTTTGGCCTCCTAATCTGAGGAGGGACGTTCTTGCTGTTGAGGGAGTGCGGCGAGGGTTCACCAGACTGATTCCCGGGATGGCAGGACTGACATATGAGGAGAGACTGGATCGGCTGGAGTTTAGAAGGATGAGAGGGTATCTCATAGAAACACATAAGATTCTGACGGTTTGATGCAGGAAGAATGTTCCCGATGTTGGGGAAATCCAGAACCAGAGGACACAGTCTAAGGATAAGGGGTATGCCATTTAGGACTGAGATGAGGAGAAACTTCTTCACTCAGAGAGTTGTTAACCTGTGGAATTCCCTACCGCAGAGAGTTGTTAATGCCAGTTCATTGGAAATTTTCAAGAGGGAGTTAGATATGGTCCTTACGGCTAAAGGGATCAAGGGGTATGGAGAGAAAGCAGGAAAGGGGTACTGAGGTGATGATCAGCCATGATCTTATTGAATGGTGGTGCAGGCTCGAAGGGCCGAATGGCCTACTCCTGCACCTATTTTCTATGTTTCTATGTTTCTATTAAGCTCGACCTGACTTCGGCCTACATGACGCAGGAGCTGGAGGAGTCTTCGAAGGGCCTCAACTGCATCAACACACACAAGGGACTGTTCATCTACAACAGATGTCCGCTTGGAATTCGGTCGGCTGCAGCGATCTTCCAGAGAAACATGGAGAGTCTACTCAAGTCGGTACCACACATGGTGGTCTTTCAGGACGACATATTGCTCACGGGTCGGGACATCGCCGAGCACCTACAAAACTTGGAGGAGATCCTCCAGCGACTGGATCGCATAGGGCTGCGGCTGAAGAGGTCGAAATGCGTCTTCATGGCAACAGAAGTGGAGTTTTTAGGGAGAAAGATCGCGGCGGACGGCATTCGGCCCACAGACGCCAAGACAGAGGCTATCAGGAACGTGCCCAGGCCACAGAACGTCATGGAGCTGCGGTCGTTCCTGGGACTCCTCAACTATTTTGGTAACTACCTACCGGGGTTAAGCACCCTCTTAGAGCCCCTACATGTGTTATTGCGCAAACGTGAGAACTGGGTATGGTGAAAAAAACAAGTTATTGCTTTTGAGAAAGCCAGAAACATTTTATGCTCCAACAAGCTGCTTGTATTGTATAACCTGTGTAAAAGACTTGTGCTAGCATGTGACGCGTCATCGTATGGAGTCGGGTGTGTATTACAACAAGCTACCATTGTGGGGAAGTTGCAACCTGTCGCCTATGCTTCCAGGAGCTTGTCTAAGGCCGAGAGGGCCGACAGTATTATTGAGAGAGAGGCATTAGCTTGTGTGTTCGGGGTAAAGAAAATGCATCAGTACTGTTTGGGTTCAAATTTGAGCTGGAAACCGATCACAAGCCCTTTACATCCCTGTTAGCTGAAAACAAGGTGATAAATACTAATGCCTCAGCCCGCATACAAAGATGAGCACTCGTGCTATCAGCTTATAACTATACCATCCGCCACAGGCCAGGCACCGAGAACTGTGTGGATGCTCTCAGTCGGCTGCCATTGCTCACCACGGGGGTGGAAATGGTGCAGCCTGCAAACTTGTTGATGGTGGCGCAGCCCGCAGACTTGTTGATTGTCATGGAAGCGTTTGAAAATGATAAATCACCTGTCACGGCCTGTTGTGGGGTAACTGCGTAGTGCTACCAAAAAAGGACAGGGAGACGTTCATCATGTATCTCCACAGGACACACCCGGGTATAGTAATGATGAAAGTGATAGCCAGATCCCACGTGTAGTGGCCCGGTATCGACTTTGACTTATTGTCCTGTGTACGGCAATGCAGCGTGTGTGCTCAGTTGAGCAACGTGCCCAGAAAGGCACCACTAAGTTTGTTGTCCTGGCCCTCCAGATCATGGTCGAGGATCCATGTCGACTATGCGGGCCCGTTTCTCGGTAAAATGTTCCTGGTGGTGGTGGATGCTTTTTCAAAATGGATTGAATGTGAAATAATGTCGGGAAGCACCGCCACTGCCACTATTGAAAGCCTGAGGGCCATGTTTGCCACCCACGGCCTGCCTGACATACTGGTCAGTGACAATGGGCCATGTTTCACCAGTGCCGAATTTAAAGAATTCATGACCCACAATGGGATCAAACATGTCACCTCGGCCCTGTTTAAACCAGCCTCCAATGGGCAGGCAGAGCAGGTAGTACAAACCATCAAACAGAGCCTCAAACGAGTCACAGAAGGCTCACTCCAAACCCACCTGTCCCGAGTACTGCTCAGCTACCGCACGAGACCCCACTCGCTCACAGGGGTGCCCCCGGCTGAGCTACCCATGAAAAGGACACTTAAAATCAGACTCTCGCTGGTTTACCCCAACCTGCATAATCAGGTAGAGAGCAGGCGGCAGCAACAAAATGTAAACGATGGTCGCGCCACTGTGTCACGGGAAATTGATCTGAATGACCCTGTGTATGTGCTAAACTATGGACATGGTCCCAAGTGGATCGCGGGCACGGTGATAGCTAAAGAAGGGAATAGGGTGTTTGTGGTCAAACTAGACAATGGACAAATTTGCAGAAAGCACCTGGACCAAACGAGGCTGCGGTTCACAGACTGCCCTGAACAACCCACAGCAGACACCACCTTTTTTGAGCCCACAACATACACCCAAAGGATCAACGACACCACGCCGGACCAGGAAATCAAACCCATCTCGCCCAACAGCCCAGCAAGGCCAGGCTCATCTAACAGCCCTGCAGGGCCAACAACACGTCAGCCCAGCGAGGGCACAGCCAACACACCAGAACAGACATTTGTACCGAGGTGGTTCACCAGGGAAAGAAAGGCTCCCAACCGCCTCACCTTGTAAATAGTTTTCACTTTGACTTTGGGGGGGAGTGATGTTGTGTATCTGTAAAGCATGCACTCCCATGTTCCGCCACCAGGGAGCTCATCCCCTGAAGTCCCAAGTGATCCCAGCATCCCTTGGGAGCACTGTATATAAGCCGGCCTCTAAGGCCTGTTCCTCACTCTGGAGTGTCTTATTAAAGACTGAGGTCACTGTTACTTTAACCTCCCTGTGTGCAGCCTCATCTGTATTAGGAACACAATAAAAGTCACATGATGTATTGGAGCCATCTTATAGAGTATGCTTGTTAGTGATGTCGTAAAGAAAGGTCACAGATTGTACTTGGGTTGTGTGTATCAGTTCCACAAAAGGGCATGGCCCCTAAAAACTGAGCCATCATGGGAAGGGCTCCAAAATCACAAATTGGAGAATGCTCGAAGGTTCAATGCCAAGCAACACAATGCTTCCAGTCCGCCACTCAGTGCCTGCTTGTAATTCAGTTCTGATTGCTTGGGGCAGAGCCACTGCCGATGCTTATTAAGAGGTTATTCATTGAAAACCTCTTCTATTTTGCGATAGGGAGAAAGACTGAATAATTTGTGTTATTTTATAAGATTGGCCAAAGGGGATGTGACAACATTACAGCACCAAGCTGCTTCAGGGGCAATCAGCACAAGGAGAATGGGAGGCAACGCGGCCAATTTAATATTGCAGAGTATTTACTCAAAGGAACAGCATAAATAAGGACTTTTTTTTGCCCTACTCTCCAATGCTTTACTTATTTGGTTAACAATGCTGCCATCTGAATATGTAAAGTACTAGATAATAGATAATACTCAGTGGGCAGCACTCTCGCCTCTGAGTCAGCAGGTTGTGGGTTCAAGTCCTACTCCAGAGACTTGAGCACAAAAAATCTAGGCTGACACTCTGACACTCCAGTGCAGTGCTGAGGGAGTGCTGCACTGTCGGAGGTGCTGTCTTTCGGATGAGACATTAAATTGAGGTCCCGTCTGCCCTCTCAAGTGGCCGCAAAAGATCCCATGGCACTATTTCGAAGAAGCGCAGGGGAGTTATCCCTGGTGTCCTGGCCCAATATTTATCCCTCAATCAACATAACAAAAAAAACAGATTATCTGGTTATTATCACGTTGCTCTTTGTGGGAGCTTGCTGTGCGCAAAGTGGCTGCTGCGTTTCCTATATTCCAATAGTGACTACACTCCAAAAGTACTTAATTGGCTGTAAAGTGCTTTGAGACGTCCGATGGTTGTGAAAAGCGCGATATAAATCTATGTCTTTCTTTCTTCTATGTAAATGGCTGCTGGGTGCAGAAAGCATTGGGTTCCGTGATGTTGTGACATCAGTGATATTGGAACAGCTACTCACTGTCCAGCCTCACACATCAATTATGGCTACGTGCGCAGGGGGTGGGGGTATGGTCAGTGCCTGTACCCCAGCAAGAGTCAACGGGGGAGAAATTCTGGGCGCTTGCCCCTCCTGTTAGCCCCCCAGCAGTAGTTTAGTGGCAACGGTAACCGTTAGAGCCCGCTCCGCTGCACCGGCGATGACGACGGCATCACGGTATACCGCGCCCTATTTTTGTCCTGGAGCGAAGAGTCGGTATCGCCCCCTGAAGCCACGCTGGGCGATGTCAGCGACACGTACAAGACTGTAGGCCACTCGCGGGATGAAGGTTAAAGGAGAGGTGGCAAAATGTAAATAACAAAAGTCCGACTCGCCGGTCGCGGTCTGCTGTATGTTGAATCGCGGGCTCCGTGCCACCATCTCGTAGCCCAGCACTCCACCTGTGTGCCAAGCTGATTCCATGCCTCCCCGCTGGTCCAGGTAGGGCACCGTTTCTCCCCCTGTAACGAAGGGGAGGGGCCTGTCTACGCGGCAGCGCGTCGCGTCCCACCGCGTCGCACCGCGCCCCTCACTGACCCCTTCCTTCCCACTCGCGCTCCACAGAGCAAGTGCAGTGTGACATTATGGGCTCCACCTGCTCTTGGGGGGGGGGGGGGCAGTACCCCGAGTTTAGGTCGTGGGGCAGGGCTTCCGCGTCAGGCTCGGGAAATCCCGCCGCGTGGCTGTTACCGCCCCCTAATGGAGCGCTACCCTATTTCGCCGCCCAAGCCTTTCACCGAGAAGGCGAGAGAATGATTGGGTGGGGGTGGGGAGGGGAGGAGCCCCAATATTTACCAGCATTCCTTGCAATTGCTTAAACAACTGAATGGACTGCAGCTCACCGAGTTCCAACTCTGTTGTGCTAAGTCAAAAATATCGGCTCCTACATAGCGAAGATTAAAAATTATATACTGAAAGAAAATGCCTCCTTTATACCACCACAATAAGCCTTTCAAGCTTTTCAAGGAATTTTAGCTGATGGAAATGGAGGCTCCGGTTATATTCTGCAATTAGTGGCCCAGAAATCCCACTTTCTCCTTCCCACGGGCGTTCGACTAGATTTTAGAGAAAAGATGTCCACCTACCTGAAGCTGCTGGGCCCACACGAGATCCCAGTCCGGAGGCTGCTCCTGAGTGCGTGCAGTCCTGGTGCTGGAGTCACATGGCTCTGGGCAGCCAATCAGTATATTCTCATTCCTAGTAATAGGAGTTTCGTACGTCTGAAACTCCTATTACTATGAATGAGAAACACCCCCAAAACACTAATAAAAGAAGAAAAAATGCACATATTTTTATTAATTTAAATTAGTTATTAATGTATTTAAAAATAATATATTCCCAGTTTTTTAATTATGCTTTAAAATAAAGCTACTGTAATGGGAAGGGTTTTGAAACAACAACATTTGTTTTTATAACTTTATTTTAAAATGTTTTTGTGTATTTTAAAACTCTTACGCCTGTAAAAGTAGGCTATGTGCCTGCTTTTATCAGGCACAAGGGTTTTGAAGACATTTGCTGGGCAAGATATTGGTAAATCCCGCAATCTTGCCCAAGAAATGTCCTCGCTCCCGAGTTGCGGGTGATCTGTCAAGCCAGAAACTTTTCAGATCGGAAAAGCCGGTTTTCAGCGCATGCGCATTGTGCGCTGAAAACCGATTTTTCCCAATGCCTGCCCGGGTCCGTAGACATTCCATACGGACCTGGGGAGGCCGCGATTTCTGCCCCATTGTTTTGCGTGAGGTGAGGGTATAGTGTGGGACAATACACTGAATGTGGATCACCAGCTCTCTGCGTTTACCATCCACAATAACTGTGAGCTGTGAACGAGCTGGAGGTCGATCTCTGCTGAAACGATTTGAACACGGCTGAGAGGCTCTAAGCTTTAATCTCCTGTTCCTTATATAGTGCTGCGTTGTGGCTCTAGGCCTGATCTATATTTTCTTGAATGTCCTCACTTGGCATGATGGGAGTGTGACATTTTAGGGTACACAGCTTAACTCTGTCGCCCGACGGACGGTCCTCCCCCTGGCTCAGGTTTCATGCAGGTAGCTCAGCCTCCTCCTGCGTCATGGATAAATGAGCGTTAATCCGTAACAAATCTGCACTTCACAGTCCCTTTTTGAGGTTGAAATTGTTCCGTAATTGGCTGGTTAAATTGGAGAATAGAATCTGCGAGACGGATCGAAATTCGGAGATTGTCTACTTTATTACTCCTCAAGGTGAAGGCAGTCACAGAATGGATCACCACTTTATTTCCTGGCTCTCAAATCAGCACCGGGCTCTCGAAGGTAGAGTTGCCAAGTCTCATTTGACGTTGTAATGTATGTCCCAATGAGGATGCTCACAGGTTTGTAGAGCCGTTGCATTATGAGTGGCTTAGCCAGTCACGTGATGTCCACAAGACTCAATAAAACCCCAGCCAGTTGGGTCTAGGTCTTCCACGGCGAGGTATGCAGTTGTGAGCCTAATGGATGAAATAGGAAATAGGAGCAGGAGTAGGCCATTTGGCCCCTCGAGCCTGCTCTGCCATTCAATAAGATCATGGCTGGTCTGATCTTGGCTTCACTTCCACTGCCCTGCCTGCTCTCAGAGGGTTGGAAATCTATGGAATTCTCTGCCCCATTGAATATAGTTAAGGCGGAGATGGACAGATTTTTGAGCGATAAGGGAGTAAAGGGTTATGTGTAGTGCGCAGGGAAATGGAGCTGAGTCCATGATCAGATCAACCCTGTAAAGGTTGGGTCCCCTGTAATTGAGTCTCTCAGCTTGTGCCAATAGCTATCGTGCCAGAAGTTCTGAGAACTGGAAAACCACCCTTCAAAGTTTGCCTTCCTTAAAGGTGAAATCCTGGTTTGTGACCATCCTATCTCCCTCTCAAATCCAATATAAAACTCAATCATGTTAAAATATCACCTCAACTCAGAAGGTCTACTCTGGAACTGTAACTTTTTACTTTCCTCCTCCCAACCGTGCATTTCTTGGAAGGTGAACAGAACATTGCCGATTAAAAGGAGCTCCCCGAAAATGTCAGAATCTACAGTACAGATGACGGCCATTCGGCCCATCCTGTCTCCGCAAGCTCCCAAGAGTATTCCATTTGCAATGTTATCGGAGTTCCAACAAAAGTAGTTGCTCAGTGGTAGTGCTCTCGAATCTGAGGTGGATCTAAGTCCCACTCCAGGGTTGTGCTGAGGGAGTGCTGCACTGTCTGAGGCGCCATCTTTTGCATGCGACATTAAACCGAGGCCCTGTCTGCCCTCTCAAGTTTCAAAGGAGGGCAGAGGATTTCCCCCTGGTTGTCCTGGCCAATATTTATACTTCAACCAACTGTCAGAGGTGCCGTCTTTCAGATGAGGCATGAAAACCGAGGCTCCGTCTGCTCTCACAAGTGGATGTACAAGGTCCCGGAGCACTATTTCAAAGGGCAGGCGAGTTATCCCCAGTGACCTGGGCCAATATTTATCCCTCAATCAACACCACTAAAACAGGTTATGTGGTATTGATCACATTGCTGTTTGTGGGAGCTTGCTGTGCACACACTGGCTGCCACGTTTCCTACATTACAACAGTGACTACACTTCAAAAATAGTACTTCATTGGCTGTAAAGTGCTTTGGGACATCCCGAGGTCGTGAAAGGCGCTATATAAATACAAGTCTTTTTTTTTCTTTCATTCTCTCTCTCTGCTGCCTCTAATGGGCCTAACTAACATATATCTGAGGGAGCCTCAGTGTAGATCCCAATCACCACAAGGCCACAAACAGAGGTGACCATAATCTAGCACTAAGACAAACATTTCACTCCGAGCAGCAACAAAAAAAATAGCCTTTTGTGAAAGTTTAAAAGCCCGGCGGGTGTGGTCTGAACTGGGAGTGGGATTGTCCCGAGAACAGAGGCTTGATCTCCTGAGCACCGCTGCAAGCGACCCGGGAGAAAAAAGGAAGATCGGCAAAGCTTGGCAAGCGAGTGCCACGGCCGTATCCAGCAAATCCGGTGAATCTGCGGATAACAACAACAACTCATATTTATATAGCGCCTTTAACATCGTGGAGGACCTCGTACATGGCAAACGAGCCAAAGGTGGGCAGAGAAAACATTTCAAGGACACTCTCAAAGCCTCCCTGATAAAGTGCAACATCCCCACCGACACCTGGGAGTCCCTGGCCAAAGACCGCCCTAAGTGGAGGAAGAGCATCCGGGAGGGCGCTGAGCACCTCGAGTCTCGTCGCCGAGAGCGTGCAGAGATCAAGCACAGGCAGCGGAAGGAGCGTGCGGCAAACCAGTCCCATCCACCTTTCCCTCGAAGACTATCTGTCCCACCTGTGAGAGAGTCTGTGGTTCCCATATTGACTGTTCAACCACCTAAGGACTAATTTTAAGAGTGGAAGCAAGTCTTCCTCGATTCCGAGGGACTGCCTATGATGATGATAACTTAGTGAATTGTCCCAAGGCACTTCACAGGAGTATTATGAAATAAAACAATTTGGCATAATGAGCAAATAATCTGTTTTAGGTCATGTTGATTGAGGGATAAATAATGGCCAGGACCACCGTGGATAATTCCCCTGCTCTTCTTCCTCAGCATTGCATTGGAGTGTCAGCCTGGATTTTTGTAATGTGGTTGCATGGAGTGGGACTTGAACCCACAACCCTCTGACTGACAGGCACGAGTGCTACCCACTGAGCCACGGCTGATGCAGTCAGTAGTTGTCCTCTCCAAAATAACATCGGTTGTGACAAATATGGGAGACTGCAGCTTGAATGAGCTTTTTTAATTGGTACGCTCCAAAGATCAGTTATAAAGCTATAATCAGCAGATCAGTGCCGGTATATTTGGCGCCGTATCTGGGGAGGAACTTTGTCTTCAGTAATGTGCGTTTTGTAAATGCATGCCAGTAACACAATAGCTAAGTGTTTAAATGTCAGTGCATGCAGCTAATGAAGAAATCCACACTAATCACCTTGTCAGGTACAAAAACCCATTCGATCTTTTGAACGCCAGCTTCTTTTATAAGTGCTGCATGATCCTGGAAATACCATTGACAATTAGTGCAGCAGGGAGCATTGTAATCCTGTGACATCGCATTTTTCACAAGAATAGCATAAATTGCTCTAATAATCTAGCAATGCAGAGTCAATTATTCAGACCTGAAGGCTACTAATAATGATGCTTGATCAAACTCGGGACTGCATAGTGGAGAAACCTGTTCATTTTTCATGTTGTTTCCGACAGGTAATACATTTCTTCCCTGCTCTGCTTCTCCATAAGAACCAAGATTTGGAACCTAACTTCTGGGTGAAATTGTACAGTGTGAATATATTTACGGAATTGATTTAAGGTGTTGGGGTGAACTTTTTCTCTGCGCTACTTTAACCATGACATTGGCCCAATTAAAATAAATGAGCAAATGTATTCACTAAGCTAGTAAAGAAATTAATCTGGATCTTTTGACAATGCATCACATATAATAGCACAGCAGACCCTAAAGACTCTCGACTCTCGCATTTTAGATGCAGGAATCACCTTTAATGCAGTCATCACAAGATAATTATTGATGAGAAAGGCCATCGGCCCATCTAAATTCACCTATCTAGAATTAGCCTAAAGTCCCTCTTTGCGATCATAGCTTCATGCAACTTCATGAAGAGATAGAACCTCAGTAATAAAAGAACAAACACATGCATTTATATAGCGCCTTTCACAACCACCAAATGTCTCAAAGCACTTTACAGCCAATGAAGTATGGTCACTGTTGTAATGTAGGAAACAAGCAACCAATTTGCACACAGCAAGCTCCCACAAACAGCAGTGTGATAATGACCAGATAATCTGTTTTTGTTGTGTTGATTGAGGGACAAATATTGGCCCAGGACACGTCCACTTGAGAGAGCAGACGGGGCCTCGGTTTAACATCTCATCCGAAAGACAGCACCTCCGACAGACGTGAACCCCCAACCTTCTGACTCGGAGGCGAGTGTGTTACCCACCGAGCCACAGCTGACACTGATATTTAGCTTCAACACTTGGGGGGCAAAACTGTGTATTGCCCCTAATTGTGGGCGGTAACCTTGGCGCGGCGTAACTTCCTGCGCCTGGTGCAGGTTAGCTTCCTGTGTTTACTTTGAAGGGTAGGTGGCAGGAGGGGGCAGTGCTGACCATCAATGTGTGCAATGGCTGTGCTGAGGAATGGAACATTTGTCCCCTTTTGGTTTCTGTGTCAGCATCAAACATTCCCAGGTCAGGTGAAATACAGTATGGTCCCAGAGTGAAACGCCCTCTACATTGTCTTACCAATGCGTCTTCTAAAGAGCGCCCCATGTGATCTGTCCATTTCCTCGCCATTTTTCGCCGCTCTTGTTTGGCACTCCCAACTTATTGGAAGTTTTGCACTGGCGACTCATCCCCATTAGAAATAAGGTTGGATGATCTTATCATTTCCTTGCAGCCGGCAGAACGATAGGACTTCAGTTTGGGCTGAATTCAAACTCAAGTCCCAGAGGTCAAAGGGCAGAGTGCTAACCCACTGCCCCATTCACTCAGCATTGTTTCAAAAGAATATCTCAGAGGATGTTAATTTAGACCTTCATTTAGAAAGACACAGATTAACCAAGGACAGTCAGCATGGATTTGTTAAGGGAAGGCCGTGTCTGACTAACTTGATTGAGTTCTTTGAGGAAGTAACAAGGAGGGTCGATGAGGGCAGTGCGTTTGATGTAGTTTACATTGATTTTAAGCAAGGCTTTTGACAAGGTCCCACATGGTAGACTGATCAAAAAAGTAAAAGCCCATGGGATCCAAGTGAGAGTGGCAAATTGGATCCAAAATTGGCTCAGTGGCCGGGAGCAAAGGGTAATGTTTGAGGGGAGTTTTTGTGATTGGAAGGTTGTTTCCAGTGGGGTTCCACAGGGCTCAGTACTAGGTCCCTTGCTTTTTGTGGTTATATATTATCAATTTAGACTTAAATGTTAGGGTGCATGATAAAGAGATTTTCAGATGATACAAAAATTGGCCGTGTGATTGACAGTGAGGAGGAAAGCTCTACACTGCAGGAAAATATCGAAAAGTGGCAAATGGAATTCAATCCGGAATAGTGTGAGGTAATGCATTTTGGGAGGGGCAACAAGTCAAGGGAATACACAATAAATGGGAGGATACTGAGAGGTGTGGGGGAACAGAAGGACCTTGGAGTATTTAACGTAGTTGGTAGAAGGATTAGAGGGGAGATGAGGAAACATTACTTCACCCAGAGGGTGGTGGGGGTCTGGAACTCGCTGCCTGAAAGTGTGGTAGAGGCAGAAACCCTCACCACATTTAAAAAGTACTTGGATGTGCACTTAAAGAGCCATAACCTACAAGGCTATGGACCTAATGCGGGAAGGTGGGATTAGGCTGGGTAGCTCTTTTTCGACTGGCATGGACATGATGGGCCAAATGGCCTCCCTCTGTGTCCTAATTTTTCTACGATTCTAGTTAAAAACATTGCCTTACCTTGAGTATTCAATTGAGGAGGCAAGTTTCTGTCTGAACCCCATCCCCCTGCTTTTTGTTATCTTACTCTCTCTAGGTATCCAATGTTATCGTAGAATTGAGAATTCAATGAATTTATTTGCATTTAATACCTGACCCTCATGCTTAGCACTTTATGTCAGTTCAAAGTTCAGCCACCTGCCCAGGAGGAGGAGCCTAAAGGCCTACTCTGGATTCTGGATGAAGAGGTGTTGGTTCCAGGCTCCAGTGATACCGTTGTCCTCGATCGCCTCTGCTCCTACTTTGAGAAGAAGGGAATGGGAAAAGAAGGTAATTCTAGAAAAATGAACTAACCAGTGCGGTTTGTAAAGTGTATTCACGGAGTTGCGAAAAGTACGGGAGACTGCAGTTATAATTTGTTGTTTTAATTGGCGCATTCAGAAGATCAGTTGCAAAGGTATAATCAACCAATCAGTGATGGTTGATTATGTAGCAAGGAACATTGTCTGTCTTTGGCAATGTGCCACTAACACAATGATAGAATAATGTTAATGTCAGTGCATGAAGCTAGTGAAGAAATCAGCACTGATATATACTTAGATATTCCTTGTTGAGTACTCAAACCACAAGTCTCTCCCAAGAGATCACGTGGTTTCGGGCGGGGTGGAATGTATATGCTGTGATACACAAGGTATCGCAATTGTGTGGGACAGGCTCGAGGGACCAAATGGTCTTTACCCGTCCGTCATTGTTCTTAGATTTTTTGAACACCTGTTTCTCCCCCTGAGAACATACTTACCATATAGATTCCTATAATAATCCAACAATACAGTGATTTGAAGAAACTGTTCTGTTAACATGGTTTTTTAATCCTTTACTCCATTTGTTACAAAGGCGTTTGTGTTTCTGCAACAAAGATCATGTGCAAAAATGTGTATCCGTAACCTTTGCCCTTTGCCCAAGGTTCCGACCAATCACAGAGCTACATCGCACAGACAAAGAGCATAAGTCAGAGGTTAGGTGTCTTTGCCAATTCTACTCTGGGATTGGCAGATGGGAGGAGCCTGAAACTTGTCAGGAGTACCCCTCCCCATGTTTGCATCCTCCCCGGCAGAAAGAAAGAACTTGCATTTATATAGCACCTCTTGCATCCTCAGGATGTTCCAAAGTGGTTTGCAGCAAATGAAGTACTTCTGAAGTGTGGTCACTGTTGTAATGTAGGCAAAAAAAGCAGCCAATTTGTAGACAGCAAGCTCCCTGAACAGCAATGGGATGAATGACCAGATAATGGCACGATTTTGAATAGTGTAGATGAGCAGAAAGACCTTGGTGTCCATATACACAAATCCTTAAATGTGCAGGGAAAGTTAATAGGGTGGTTAAAAAGGCATATGGGTTACTTGGGTTTATAAATAGAGGAATAGAATATAAAAGCACAGAGATCATGCAAGAACTTTATAAATCACTGGTTAGGCCTCCGTTCGAGTATTGTGGACACTTCAGGGAAGGTGTAAAGGCTTCAGAAAGGGTACAGAGGAGGTTTACCAGGATGTTACCAGCGAAGAGGGACCTCAGTTGTGAGGAGAGGTTGGAAAAGTTAGGACTGTTCTCCTCAGAACAGAGAAGGTTAAGAGGTGACCTAATAGAGGTTTTCAAGATCTTGAGAGATTTTGAGATGAAGAAAAACTATTCCCTCTAGCCAGTGGGTCAATAACCAGAGCTCATAGATTCTAAATCATTGGAAAAAAATCTAGAGGGGAGATGAGGAGAAATGTTTTCACTCAGAATTGTCAGGATCTTGAGCGCTCTACCTGAAAAGGTGGTGGAAGCTGAGCCATGATTAATTTTAAATAGGTACTTGACGATGAGGAACTTACAGGGTTACGGATAAAAAGTGGGGAAGTGGGACTAAGCATGACTACTCTTTCAAAGAACCAGCACAGGCACGATGAGCCAAATGGCCTCCTTCTGTAAGCTTCTACAATGCTATGATATTGCTCTCAGCAGTGAAAGAATGGCTTCCACTGTACACCCCGCGTACAGCTGCCCAGAGACTTTTCACAAATTTGACAGGGGGGATTCCCACTAATCCGCCGTCTGTTTCAGTGCGGCACCCTCTACGGGGATCTGTGGCATCTGTGAACAGGGAAAGCAACAGCAAACCTCTTCAACCAATCAGATTGAAGTATTCTCACTGAGACACACAGACTGCAAACCAGGAAGTAAAAAACATGAAATATAAATTATGATTAAATCATGTACAGGAAGCAAAATAAATTGGGAAATACAGATGGGATATCGGTCGAGAGATAAAAGAGACAAACAGAAAAAGTTAAGAAAATTATTTTATTTTTATTTTTCAAACTCTGCAACATTATTTTTCTTCTAAGGGAATGAGACTCCACACTTTATATATATATATATATATAAAAAAAAACATTTCAGCGCCAGAGTGGTTGTTCAGCAATAATTATCACTTATTACACCGTTAAAAACTCACTTACTCCTAAATGCACCGGCCCTAGCTTTTTCTGGCATCTTTAGTGGGAAACTAGTGGGTAAGTGCCCCAAGTTCATGTCATTAGTGATTTCAGTGGCCGAGTCTATTGACGAGGACTGTAACAGTGCACCCTGTGGAGGAGCAAGGCACCTCTTAAAGCTATTTCTGGATTTCTGCCTTTAACCGTGCCTGTACGGACACCGGATGTTGCTGTCAGATTAACCCTGAAATAACGGCGAGTGCTGATAGCCTTGCCATTATTATTGCAGCAAAATCTGGGCCAATTGGTTTTAGTGGTGTTGGTTGAGGGATAAATTTTGGTCAGAACACTGGGGAGAACTTCACTATGCTTCTTCATTAATGCCATGGGATCTTTTATGTCCAACTGTGAGGGCAGAAAGGGCCTTGGCTTACAGTCTCATCTGAAAGCCAGCATCAATCGATGTTGCACTGAAATGTCAGCCTGGATTATATATGTGCTTGTACCCATGACTATCTGACCCTTAACCGAGGCTGCTACCACTGACCTGAAGGTTCTACCTGGCACCTTCCCATGGGGTCACAGATTAACGAACTATGGTGCAAACATGCACCTTTCCTCTCTAATATATTTCTCCTATCCGTGCATTCATAAAAGGGAGTTATTTTGGGCTGGATTTTCGGCTGAAATGTTTTTGGGGCAATAATGGCGGTGGGACGCGAAAGTTAGCGCCCGGGAACAGTTTGTGTCTCAGTCGGTAAGTTTGGGCAGCTGGGCCCTGAGTCAGGGGGCGCAGCGCTAAGGGAGGCGTTGTACACCTCTCTGGGGGCGTTAGGATGGGAAACTCCTGAGCTAAAGAGCCGGGCTGGGAGCGCTCCGAGAGACGCCTGGGGGGGGGGGGGGGGGGTGGGGGGGGGGAAACCTAAAAAAATCCCCCACAAAAACATTGCCCACGCCACCACAACACACATCGCACCCGTGGATCGCTGCAGGGCGCTGCAGGCGGCCAAAACACCTCACTCCCGCCATTGCCGCCACTCCGGGACCAAAAACAGAGCAGAGAAATCACAAAAATCCAGCCCTTTATGTTTATATTGCTCCATCAACAGCTGTCTGAAGAAACTGTGGCCTGGAGTTTCTACTTGGCTTCTGCTCAGATATCAGCGTAATCGGGGCAGAATCAACTGGAATGGCGCTGTGTACAATTCTGGTCACCGTAGTACAAAAAAGAAAAAGAGACACTGGAGAGGGTGCAAAAATGATTTGCAAGGATGACACCAGAAATGCAAGGTTGTACCTAACAGGAAAGGATGAACAGGCTGGGTCTCTTTCCTCTTGAAAAGAGAAGGCTGAGGGGTGACCTCATTGAGGTCTTAAAAATGATGAAAGATTTTGATAGAGTGGCTACAGAGAGAGTGTTTCCATTTATGGGGAAGAGCATAACTAGAAGCCATTAATATAAGATAGTCACCAAGAAATCCAATGGGGAATTCAGAATAAACTTCTTTGCCCAGAGAGTGGTGAGAATGTAGAACTCGCTACCACAGGGAGTGGTTGAAGTGAATAGTATCGATGCATTTAAAGGGAGGCTAGACAAGCATATGAGGGAGAAGGGAATAGGGGGTTTTGCGGACAGATTTAGATGAGGGCAGGAGGCTCGAGTGGAGCATAAACGCCGGCATGGACAGGTTGGGCGAATGGCCTGTTGCTGTGCTGTATGCCCTGTGTAAAAGATTGCAAATTTAAAATGTCAGTGCGTTACTCCCATAGCGATGTTTTACGCTGGTTCAAAGGTCAATTCACCCGACGCAGGCCCCGCCCACAGAACTAGTCACGCCTTCTGGTCAGGATGAGGAGTTTCCATTGATTGCCCCCATTCTGGAGGGTTGGTCAAATTGTGATCATTTTCTGACTTGCGGAGACCTGTCATTTTGGGTCACCTTCCCCTCCCCCTCCCGCCCCCCCCCCCGCCAGAGCTACTCTGGTGATATCAATTATGGGGAGATGATACCTGTGTGCATTCACTTTAATGGAGGGCCAGTGCTTTGGACTAACCTGGAAGCTTATCCATCATGGACAGCACTCCACTCGTTGAGACTGCGATGCACAATGGCAGGTCTTTGCACCATGAGAAACCGAACCGCATTTTATGATTGAGGTTACAATAGCACAGTGGTTGTTAGGGGAAAACCCCGAGGTAGAAATAAACCTACTCCGAGACTACGTTAGAGAGTTGAAAACACACACAGTTTACTAATACAAGGGACCAGGGGAGTTGGATGTAGATCCCTCAACCAAGCAACAACTCAACTCGGGGTTACACAAAATGAGTATTTAAAGTCGTAAACCGCAAAGGTATCTCACAATAGGATCTTCCGGTCGTCCCTGCCTTGTGAGACATAGCCCCCCCTCCCTGTCCCTTCTTTACACCTTGTTCTCAGGAATGGTGGTAGATAGGAATCGTTATAGGTTGACCATCTCCACCCACTACATGTTCTGGATTATACCAATGACTTTTAAGTTTTATTATGGTGCTGCCGTCTGCCTCTATGGCATAAAAGCCAACGCGTATGGAACCTGTTCTAACTCCAAATATCCAGCTGGCGTCTCATTATCACTAAATGGGATTGATTGTAGGGGGATTCCATCCTCCGAGTGTGTGGGGACATGGGCACAGACCCAGCAGCTGCCAATGTTGGCTTTCTTGGCATAGGTGTATGACATGTACAAAAAGGTGTTCACATTTAACTCTCTCTTGGTCTGTGGGGGTACTCATCCTTCAATGGTTATGTTACTGGACTAGTAATCCAGAAGACTGGGCTAATGATCCAGTGACATGAGTTCGAATCCCACCACGGCAGCTGGGGAATAAAAAAACTAGTATCAGTAATGGTGACCGTGATTGTTGTAATAACCCATCTGGTTCATTAATGTCCTTACCTGGAAATCTGCTGTCCTTACCTGGTCTGGCCTATACTTAACTCCAGACTCACAGCAATGTGATTGATTCTTAACTGCCCTCTACTGTTCAAGAAGGCGGCTCACCAGCATCTTGTGGAAGGCAATTAGGGATGGGCAATAAATGCTGGCCTTGCCAGCGACGCCCACATCCTGAGAATGAATATACATTTTTTTTTAATTTGTCTATACTTTCTTAAGATGGGAAAGCTTTTAAAACAAAACTGCCTTGCCCTCGCCCCTTCCCCTTGCATTTTCTTTCATCTATAAATTCTGGGATGCAATTTGGTTGGAGGGGTCCTAAGCTACTAATGTCGGGTGGTCGCTAAATTTAACGTTGGAAAATGGTTAGCGACGACAGCCACAAAATTCAGTGGTTGCGTCCTGAGAGTGGAGTGGAGCGCTGCGCGAGGCGTCCCACACTTCTCTTGGGGCGCAAGGCCGGGTGAGCAACTGAATATTCCGTTGCTAAAGTGCCGGCTTCGTAGCACCCTAAGAGAGGCCTCCCTGCAAAAAAAAGAATCAGAGCAAAAAACATTCCCTAGACATTATTTGCCCCAAATAAACGTAAGATGCAAAAAAAATTATCAATCAGACTTACCTCATGCAGTTATTCCTTCCCTTAGTGCCCCTGGGACAGCTCTGCACGCCCGCTTTCTCTGGCGGGGTCACTAGGGGGTGCTACGGGTGCAGCGCAAACCAAATTTTGCTTCCGTGGCGATACCGGGGGCGTTGCACACCAGCGCTACGCTCCCGGGCAATACTCCTCAGCGCCGCCTGTACCGGCACACTGAATTTACCGAGTGGCGCGAATGCTGGCGTTCACCCTTTAGTGCCCCTGGCCAGGGTCAGTATCCAACCGCATTTCTCTCCCTCCGCCACTTCAGATCCACTTTAGTTCCTAGGACTTCAGGAAGTTTAACGCAAATTGGCTACAGCTTAAGGTCCCTGTCTGTGACTGACCGATGATGTTGTGCTTGTAGAGAAACAGCCATTGAGGAGGTGCGAGCAGGAGCAGCAGTTTGTGATTGGCCACCAGCTTGGCATGGACCCTGTGAGGTATGACCTGACCGGCTGGATCAACAAAGCCAAGCAGAACCTATCGCTAGAGAATGCCAGCCAGGTGCTGCAGGAATCCAGAATGTAAGTGTTACTAAAAACAGAAAATGCTGGAAATGTCAGCAGGTCAAGCAGCATCTGTGGAGAGAAACACAGTTTACGTTCCGGGTCTGTGACCCTTTGTCAGAATGGGAAAAGTTTGAGATGTAACAGATTCTTAAGGAAGTGCAGGGGGCAGTGAAAGGGGGAGGGGAGGAAAGAGAGATTAGATAGACAAAAGGGCAAAAATAAATGGTAATGGCACAAGTTAGGAAACAAAAGATGAGTCTAGATGGGGTGTGAATGGTGAAATCATCGCCAGCTGCCGTGGGAATGAGTAAAAAAGGGGAAGGGGTAGTAAAAGAAAGGGAAAAAAATATAGGCGGAGGTTGTGGACTGAAATTGTTGAACTCAATGTTGAGTCCCGAAGGCTGTAAAGTCCTAATCGAAAGATGCTGTTCCTCAAGCTTGCGTTGAGCTTCGTTGGAACAGAGTAGGAGGCCGAGGACTGAGAGATCAGAGTGGGAGTGGAGCAGAGAATTAAAGTGACAGGCGACCGGAAGCTCGGGGTTATGCTTACGGGCTGAACGGAGGTGTTCTGCAAAGCGGTCACCCAATGAAGAGGAGACCACAATGTAAGTGTTACTGCCTGATGGACAAGATGCTACAAAAGTGCCAGGAATGAATACGTATGCCAACTGAGTCTTGCCGACCCAGCTGACCTTGGGCAGAGTGGCAGCATGGCTGCTGCAATTGGCCCCAGCACCACGAGGTGAAGAAGAACATAAAAACATAAAAATTATGAACAGGAGTAGGCCATCTAGCCCCTCGAGCCTGCTCCGCCATTCAACAAGATCATGGCTGATCTGGCCGTGGACTCAACTCCACTTACCCGCCCGCTCCCCATAACCCTTAATTCCCTTATTGGTTAAAAATCTATCTATCTGTGATTTGAATACATTCAATGAGCTAGCCTCAACTGCTTCCTTGGGCAGAGAATTCCACAGATTCACAACCCTCTGGGAGAAGAAATTCCTTCTCAACTCGGTTTTAAATTGGCTCCCCCGTATTTTGAGGCTGTGCCCCCTAGTTCTAGTCTCCCCCACCAATGGAAACAACCTCTCTGCCTCTATCTTGTCTATCCCTTTCATTATTTTAAATGTTTCTATAAGATCACCCCTCATCCTTCTGAACTCCAATAAGTAAAGACCCAGTCTACTCAATCTATCATCATAAGGTAACCCCCTCATCGTTCAACCTGATTCCACAGGTAACTCTAGCTATCGGTACATGTGAATCGACTTGGTGTTCAGAGGATTTGGGTGTCCTTGTACACAAAACACAGAAATTAACATACAGCAACAATTAGGCAGGCAAAATAGTCTGCTGGCCTTTATTGCAAAGGGTTTAGAGTACCAGAGTAAGGAAGTCTTGCTACAATTGTACAGGGCTTTGGTGAGACCACACCTGGAGAACTGTGCACAGTTTTGGTCTCGTATCTAAGCGAGGATTTACTTGCCTTGGGTGCAACCAAGGTTCACTGATTGATTCCTGGGATGAGAGGGTTGTCCTATGAGGAGAGAATGAGTAGATTGGGCCTAGACTCTCTGGAGTTTAGAAGAATGAGAGGTGATCTCATTGAAACATATGATTCTGAGAGGGCTTGACAGGGTAGGTGCTGACAGACTGTTTCCCCTGGCTGGAGAGTCTAGAACTAGGGGGTATAGTTTCAGGATAAGGGGTTGGCCATATAGGACTGAGATGAAGAGAAATTTCTTCACTCAGAGGGTTGTGAATCTCTGGAATTCTCTAATCCAGAGGGCTGTGGATGCTGAATCGTTGACTATATTCAAAGCTGAAATTGATAGATTTTTGGACTCTTAAGTGAATGAAGGGATTATGGGGATCAGGTTGGAAAGTGGAATTGGGGTAGATCAGCCATGATCTTATTGAATGGCGAAGCAGGCTCGAGGGGCCATATGGTCTATTTCTGTTCTTATGGTCTTATGTTCTTCCTTATATTCCTAATGGCAGGAATGGGATAGACTCCTGTGCTCTGCCATTGAATAGTCTCCCAATGTACAAGATTCACACAGGAATAATGAGCAATTGACTGAGGTCCCATTTGGTGATTGGCCCTTGTGGAACGGTATCCAACTGAGCAGTCTTCAGGAGTGGAGTTCAACTATGTCACCAATTCTTGGACACACTTTATGTAGAATCTTGCTATAATTTCATGCAGTTGATACTTCAGTTCTAACCATTTTATTTTTTATGGACTAATTATTTTTTTCTCCCCCAAAAATGGAGAACATTTCTTTGGTACACCATAGTTTCATTCTCTGCGTGTGCCGGACCCAAGAGATTTCCCCCCAATTTTTTGACACCAGTGTTAACAAGTACTTCCACGTCCGGTACATAGAGATGGTTTCCTGCAGATTAAAGGTCCCTCTACCCTGCCCCAAGTCTCTTAAACTAACCCTCAGAGAACAATATGATGGGATGTGCATCCTACCCCACCGTCCCTGTACCGTTCCTGCCTTTGTTACCTCTAGACTTGACTATTCCAACGTACTCCTGGCTGGCCTCCCACTTTCTAGTTAAACTTGAGGTCATCCAAAACTCGGCAGCCTGTGTCCTAACTCACACCAAGTCCCGATCACCCATCACCCCTGAGGTCGCTGACCTACATTGGCTCCCGGTTAAGCAACGCCTCGATTTTAAAATTCTCATCCTTGTTTTCAAATTCTTTCAAGGCCTCGCCCCTCCCAATCTCTGTAATATCCTCCAGCCCTACAACTCCCCCAAGATCTTTGTACTCCTCTAACTCTGACCTCTTGCGCACCTCTGATTTTCATAGTTGCATCATTAGCTGCCATGCCTTCAGCTGCCTAGCTCTGGAACTCCCTGCCTAAACCTCTCTGCCTCTTTATCTCTCTTTCTCCCTTTAAGACGCTCCTTAAAACCTACTGCCCTAATATTTCCTTATGTGGCTCGATGTCAAATTTTGTTGCTAACACTCCTGTGAAGCGCCTTGGGACTTTTACCACGTTAAAGGCGCTATATAAATACAAGTTGTTGAGAGGGACAACTGTTTAATCAAAACCGCAAGATAATTTATTGAGTTGTTAGATTCTGCACACATCCTATAAGCTTTTTGCACAGGGGTTGGTATGTATGCTTAACCCAACCCCGTGAGAATAATTTAGAACTGACACTGACAATGAGCATTCCTGCGTTCGGTTTCTGTGGCCCCAAATGCCAATCCTTTCTGGCACACACTGCATTGTGGACTGGTCCACCTGTTCGCTCAGAATGACTGTTCTTTAAGCTACTTGCATTATTAATACTTATTGCACCATTAACTGGTTAATCAATATCAAGTATTTTATTAACGTTGAGCTCCCTTGTGGGTCTTTGCACTGTATGGTGTTTGGGATTGATATATGCTTTACCTTGGCTTTTTAAACTCACACTTCTGTACTGAAATCAATCTAAAAAGATTACCATGGATTAGGGCAAGCTATTCTTTTTAATTATTTTTCTTGAATGGCGTACAGACTATGCAGAAAAGCCACAGTTAGACTTGACGTTGGTCTAAACGGAGATCCCGTTAACGCAATGGGATGCAAACCCGTGCTACAAACTGCAGTTTTAGTGAAGAATCTTGTGAATGGTCAAGGCCTTCAGCACAGGACACCACAAAGGTTAAAGAGAGTATGAAAGGAGGTGAGCTATGTCTCGAAAAGATGGCAAGCTTGAGATTGAGAAGTCGGAACGTGGCAGGAGGAAGGGGAGATTGAGGGAGGTAAGGGGTTGAACATTCCTGAGGTGCTGGGAAGGATGAGTTTGAGCAGGAGATGGCGCAGTGAGTCCTTATTTCAGCAAAGGCCTGGCAAAGAGGACGCACGGACATGAGAATTGATATTTGCAGCTTGAAAGGATCAAGAGAGAAACATTCAAAGCAGTTATAATATCGGTTTCCATATCGGGATTGGATTGGTCCTGTCGGCTACAGATAGTCTTGTATTTCTGTGGAAAAGTTCCAGTTCTGATGAAGGGTCACTGACCTGAAACGTTAACTCTGTTTCTCTCTCCACAGGTGCTGCCTGACCCGCTGAGATTTCCAGCAGTCTCTGTTTATTTCCGATTCCAGCATCCGCGGTATTTCTCTGTCAGTTTTCTGTTTTATTTCTACCTATATGTTTAGGAAAGAATCTGTTCCGATGCATGTTATTCTTCAAGTGGGTAAAGCACCCTAGGCAGGGACCTTGCAATGAGATTGTCGGTGTTGCTCACTGATTGCCTTATACAAATCATGATTCAAGTGGTGGAATTTGGATTAAGCTATTACTTTGGTCTCCTTCCCGACTCGCTGTTCTGGAGGGAAATGAGAATGACAAGCTTCACTTCCATGTGACATTCAGATCTGATGAAACCCGTTCGTTTGAAGTTCAAGCACCAGGGTTTCTGATGAGCCAAACTCTCTCCACTTAGAATCAATCGTTCCACCTCGTGTAATGTTCAATGGCTGATTATATTTAGCATCATAAAGCCTTGCTCATTTAAGACTATATTGAAAATGCATTTTTTTCCCTTTTTAATCTTTCTGGGCTCCAAACAGTGCTTTACAACTACTTTTTGAAGTGTAGTCACTGTTGTAATGTGGGAAACGCGACAGCCAATTTGTGCACAGCAAGCTCCCACAAACAGCAATGTGATAATGACCAGATAATCTGTTTTTGTTCTGTTGTTTAAGGGATATGTATATTGGCCAGGACACCGGGGATAACTCCCCTGCTCTTCTTCAAAATAGCGCCATGGGATCTTTTACATCCACCTGAGAGAGCAGACAGGGTCTCGGTTTAACGTCTCATCCAAATGGGCAATCATAAAGGTTGTTTAAATGTAACCTTATTTGGAAATATTGTCAACTTTACCTCCTTCTGGCTGGGCACCTTGCTCCGGTTTACGTTGATCTGATTTATGTAATACCCAAATAATTTATTGAGACTGTCAAGTGACAGCTTATTGGGTACAGTACACGCAAACATCAAAAGGCTGGACGTCAAACCTGGAACTCTCAGACTGTTCGACACAGCACCAACAATAAAGTACAGCTAATCTGTTGATCACTTCCTCCAACCAGTGAATTCCTCAAGAAACTCTTCTCTTCACGATCCAAAATCCCGATGATATGTCGGTCCGTGTCTGGGCTGGAGGGCACTTCCCAGCAGGCTTTGCACAGGATCAGTTGTGTTCGGAAGACATTCAGCACCAGCTTTGCTGCTGTGAACCGGAAATCCATCTGTGCGCTCATCAAGCTGCAAGTGGTGAGTGTGAACAGACTGGACGATGGGACCAGAGATTGTATTTATACCAAGGATGGGTGTACTGGCTTCCATTTGGCTCTGTTTGACACGAGTGAACTGATGGAAGCCCATCAAACTCAGTCCTAGATCTAGGTATTTGACAGGCTCCTGGGGGCTCATTTTAAGTCTATTGAGCGAAATTCTGCTTTTTGGCATTTTTTTTTTCTGGCGGAGGTCGTTCATATTGGGGGCGGATATGCGGCGGTGAGCACACTAGAGGGGCGGAGGTTGGGGGCAGGTGTAGACACCGCCACTGTCAGTCATCCATGTAGCGCTGATGATGTTCTCATGGCGCCGAGTTACCACGGCTCTCTCCTTCACTTAAAGGGGAGAGCCTGCGGGATTTTTTAAGTTCGGTGCACTCGGCCACCAGGGAGGGTTTTGGCCGGGCCAGCGACCTGGCACCCAAGAGGGGGGTGCCAGGCTGCCTGTTGGCGGCCTGGCCGAACCCGGGGGGGCCTTAATTGTCGGCCCGACATGGTAGTCGGCCGACAAAAAAAACACATGGCGGCAGCGGCAATGCGTCCTCCCCTTTAATGGGAGTCGCACCGCCATGTTAGAAGGCCAATCCTCACTGCACCGCCTGAGTAACGCAGCTTTTGGCACCGCACGGCGGGAGCAAGATCTTCTCGGCGGAACTTCGCCATTGCCGATGTGCCCCACCCCCGATGGCGAAATTCCTCTGAGAAGATCTTGCTCCCGCCATGCGGTGATTTCCGGTGATAACAGACCTCAAGGGAAGGGGCAAATTCGGCCCCTATGACTTCAATGGAGATAGCAAGCGGAATACATACATACACACACACACACACACACACACACACACATTCACTCATTCATTCATTCATTCATTTGACCACCGGATGTCTCTTTACGGCCAATGAAGTATATTTGAAGTGCAGTCACTGTTGTAATGTGGGAAACGCAGCAGCCAATTTGTGCACAGCAAGCTCCCACAAAGAGCAATGTGATAATGACCAGATAATCTGTTTTTGTTATATTGATTGAGAGCTAAATATTGGCCCCAGGACACCGGGGATAACTCCCTTGCTCTTCTTCGAAATAGTGCCATGGGATCTTTTACATCCACCTGAGAGAGCAGACAAGGCCTCGGTTTAACGTATTATCCAAATGACGGCACCTCTGACAGTGCAGCACTCCCTCAGCAGTGTCAGCCTAGATTTATGTGCTTAAGTCCCTGGAGTGGGACTTGAACCCACAAACTTCTGGCTCAAGAGGCGAGTGTGCGACCCACTGAGCCACGGCTGACACAAATGTAAAACGAGAGATGTTAAACGGGCGGCCGATAGTTTTACACTAGCGCACAAACTCGAAATGAACCTTCTTGGTCTTAATATATTTAGTTACCATCTATTAGCCTTATTTCATCTCAAGTTTCACCTATTGTTCCTGTTGGTCGGAAGTAGTAACCGAACGGCCATTTTGGGTGGCCTTGTCCCTACAGTGATGCCACAGACCATTAGAAACAATGGTCTGAATTTTCAGGCCTCCCATCCAGCGACAATGAGATGGCAGCACTCTCAAAAATGGGAGGCAATGATCTACCAACCCGTTGTCATGACAACGTTTCCCCAGGCCCACTAAGTGAGACCTACTGTAGGCCCATTTTAAAATACTAATTGGAGTCCTGTGATCCACACTTGTGGTCTGAACTGGGCAGAATGGGCGCTATGATTGAGAACCTGTCCAGCAGTTTAAAAACAATCTTTGGCTCTCTCCTGCCCCAAACATTGGCTCTCTCCTGCTCTGTTTAAGTCCTCCTCCTCCTCGCTCCTTTGTTGCCGCAGCAGACGTCCCACCGCAACGCTATCAAATTCAGTGTCCCATCAACGGTGGGCCGCCCTCTTACCGGAGGGGGTGGGGGGGGGGGTCCTGCCTGGAGCCCACTTTTGCACAAATAATCCGAGGAAAACCGCTCAGGGCCGTGGCAGGGTGGGAGTGCTGGGAAGAGGTTCAATCCAGGCCAAGATTCCACGTCCCAGCCTAACTCAACACAAATGTTGCGAGGATCGGCCAGTCTCCTGGAAAGGTTGCAGAGAGGAGCCAAGCCCCATCAAAGCGTGTGATTTGCTCAGTTACAGGTATGACTGCAATCACTTTGGAATATCATTCAGAATTATTCAAATCCAGGAAGCCCTGGCAACTGTTTTAAACATATGAATATAACATAAGAAATAGGAGCAGGAGTAGGCCATTTGGCCCCTCGAGCCTGCTCCACCATTCAATAAAATTGTGGCTGATCTGATCTTGACCTCAATTCCACTTCCTTGTCCGCTCCTCATAACCCTTGACTCCCTTATTGTTCAAAAATCTGTCTATCTCCACCTTAAATATATTCAATGACCCAGCCTCCACTGCTCTCTGTTGTAGAGAATTCCAAAGAGTCATGATCCTCTGAGAGAAGCAATTGTTCCTCATCTCCGTTTTAAATGGGCGACCCCTTATTCTGAAACTGCCCCCTAGTTCTAGATTCCCCCACGAGGGGAAACATCCTCTCTGCATCCACCCTGTCAAGCCCCCTCAGAATCTTATACGTTTCAATAAGATCATCTCTCATTCTTCTAAACTCCAATGAGTATAGGCCCAACCTATTGAGGGTATTCAATGCACTCTTTAACAACCTGAGTTCAGTTGAGCCTGCTGTGTTCCTAACACAGATGAGGCTGCACACAGGCAGGTTAAAGTAACAGTGATCTCAGTCTTTATGAAGACACTCCAGAGTGAGGAACAGGCCTTAGGGGCCGGCTTATATACAGTGCTCCCAAGGGATGCTGGGATCCCTTGGGACTTCAGGGGATGAGCTCCCTGGTGGCGGAACATGGGAGTGCATGCTTTACAGATACACATCACTTCCCCCCAAAGTCAAAGTGAAAACTATTTACAAGGTGAGGCGGTCGGGAGCCTTTCTTTCCCTGGTGGACCGCCTCGGTACAAATGTCTGTTCTGGTGTGTTGGCTGTGCCTTCGCTGGGCTGGCGTGTTGTTGGCCCTGCAGGGCTGCTGGGTGAACCTGGCCTTACTGGGCTGTTGGGCGAGATGGGTTCGATTTCCTGGTCTGGGGTGGTGTCGTTGATCCTTTGGGTGTGTGTTGTGGGCTCGAAAAAGGTGATGTCTGCTGTGGGTTGTTCAGGGCAGTCTGTGAACCGCAGCCTCGTTTGGTCCAGGTGCTTTCTGCAAATTTGTCCATTGTAGTTTGACTACAAACACCCTACTCCCTTCTTTAGCTATCACCGTGCCCGCGATCCACTTGGGACCATGTCCATAGTTTAGCACATACACAGGTCATTCAGATCAATTTCCCGTGACACAGTGGCGCGACCATCGTTTACATTTTGTTGCTGCCGCCTGCTCTCTACCTGATCATGCAGGTTGGGGTAAACCAGCGAGAGTCTGGTTTTAAGTGTCCTTTTCATGAGTAGCTCAGCCGGGGGCACCCCTGTGAGCAAGTGGGGTCTTGTGCAGTAGCTGAGCAGTACTCGGGACAGGCGGGTTTGGAATGAGCCCTCAGTGACTCGTTTGAGGCTTTGTTTGATTGTTTGTACTGCCCGCTCTGCCTGCCCATTGGAGGCTAGTTTAAACGGGGCCGAGGTGACATGTTTGATCCCATTGCGGGTCATGAATTCTTTAAATTCGGCACTGCTGAAACATGGCCCGTTGTCACTGACCAGTATACCAGGCAGGCCGTGGGTGGCAAACATGGCCCTCAGGCTTTCAATGGTGACGGTGGCGATGCTTCCCGACATTATTTTGAAAAAGCATCCACCACCACCAGGAACATTTTACCAAGAAACAGGCCCACATAGTCGACATGGATCCTCGACCATGGTCTGGAGGGCCAGGACCACAAACTTAGTGGTGCCTCTCTGGGCGCGTTGTTTAGCTGAGCACATACGCTGCATTGCCATACACAGGTTTCTAAGTCAGAGTCGCTACTAGGCCACCACACGTGGGATCTGGCTATCGCTTTCATCATTACTATACCCGGGTGTTTTGCTGTGGAGATCCGAGATGAACGTCTCCCTGCCTTTTTTGGGTAGCACTACACGGTTACCCCACAACAGGCAGTCTGCCTGAATGGACAGCTCGTCCTTTCGCCGATGGAATGGCTTGATTAGCTCTTGCATTTTAACGGAGATGCTGGCCCAGCTCCCGTGCAGTACACAATTTTTTACTAGCGACAGCAGAGGATCTTGGCTGGTCCAAGTCCTAATCTGGCGAGCCGTGACAGGTGATTTATCATTTTCAAATGCTTCCATGACCATCAACAAGTTTGCAGGCTGCGCCATTTCCTGCCCATGGTGGGCAATGGTAGCCGACTGAGAGCATCCGCACAGTTCTCGATATCTGGCCTGTGGCGGATGGTATAGTTATACGCTGATAGCGCGAGTGCCCATCTTTGTATGCGGGCTGAGGCATTAGTATTTATTCCCTTGTTTTCAGCGAACAGAGATATGAGGGGCTTGTGATCAGTTTCCAGCTCAAATTTGAGGCCAAACAGGTACTGATGCATTTTCTTTTCCCTGAACACACACGCTAATACCTCTTTCTCAATCATGCTGTAGGCCCTCTCGGCCTTAGACAAGCTTCTGGAGGCAAAGGCGACAGGTTGCAACTTCCCCGCAACATTAGCTTGATGTAATACACACCCTACTCCGTACAACGACGCATCACATGCTATTACAAGTCTTTCACATGGGTTATATAATACAAGCAGCTTGTTGGAGCATAAAATGTTTCTGGCTTTCTCAAAAGCAATTACTTGTGTTTTTTCCCCATACCCAGTTCTCACCTTTACGCAATAACACATGAAGGGGCTCTAAGAAGGTGCTTAACCCCAGTAGGAAGTTACCAAAATAGTTGAGGAGTCCCAGGAACGACCGCAGCTCCGTGACGTTCTGTGGCCTGGGCGCGTTCCTGATAGCCTCTGTCTTGGCGTCTGTGGGCCGAATGCCGTCGGCCGCGATCTTTCTCCCCAAAAACTCCACTTCTGTTGCCATGAAGATGAATTTCTACCTCTTCAGCCGCAGCCCTACGCGATTCAGGCGCTGGAGGACCTCCTCCAGGTTTTGCAGGTGCTCGACGGTGCCCTGACCCATGACCAATATGTCGTCTTGAAAAACCACCACGCATGGTACCGACTTGAGTAGGCTCTCCATGTTTCTCTGGAAGATCGCTGCAGCCGACCGAATTCCAAACGGGCATCTGTTGTAGATGAACAGTCCCTTGTGCGTGTTGATGCAGGTGAGGCCCTTCGAAGACTCCTCTAGGTCCTGCGTCATGTAGGCCGAAGTCAGGTCGATCTGGGTGAATGTGTTGCCTCCTGCCAGTGTCGCAAATAGAGCGTCTGCCTTAGGTAGTGGGTATTGGTCCTGTAGCGAGAAACGATTAATAGTTACTTTATAATCGCCGCAAATCCTGACCGTGCCATCACTTTTGAGTACTGGAACAATCGGGCTGGCTCACTCGTTCAATTCCACTGGGGAGATGATGCCCTCGCGTTGCAGCCTGTCCAGCTCGATTTCCACTCTCTCCCTCATCATGTGAGGTACCGCTCGCGCCTTGTGGTGAATGGGTTGTGCCTCTGGGATCAAGTGGATCCGCACCTTCGCCCCCGAAAAGTTTCCAATGCCTGGCTCAAAAAGGGAAGGAAATTTGTTAAGAACCTGGGTATATGAGGCCTCATCAACATGTGATAGCGCTCGGATGTCATCCCAGTTCCAGTGGATTTTGCCCAGCCAGCTCCTTCCAAGCAGTGTGGGGCCATCGCCCAGGACAATCCAGAGTGGCAGTTCGTGCACCGTGCCCTCGTAGGTGACCTTGACCATGGCGCTGCCCAGGGCAGTGATAAGCTCTTTGGTGTATGTTCTCAGTTTCGTGTGGATGGGGCTCAAGGCTGGTCTGAATGCCTTGTTGCACCACAGTCTCTCAAACATCTTTTTACTCATGATGGATTGGCTAGCGCCAGTGTCCAGTTCCATGTCTACGGGTAAGCCATTCAATTTTACATTTAGCATTATAGGTGGACATTTTGTCAAAAATGTGTGTGCCCCATGTACTTTAGCATCGGCCTCCTCTCCCTGAGGCTCAAAATTGCTTTGGTCCACCATGGACCGATCTTCCTCTGCCACGTGGTGGTTAGCAGGTTTTGCAGAGCTTGCAGCTCATCTGCAAGCTCGTTGGAGGTGCTCCATTGTTCCACAGCTCTTACAAACATACCCATGAATAGGCTGAATGGAAGCCTCCACAACGCCAACAAGGTGTGAATTGCCTTGCATTCATCCTTTGTTGCGGACTCTGAGTCATCTGGGTCACCTGAGGCCTGCTGGCAGTTGCAGACTCATGGTTTCTTCCTTGTACATTTCTGCTCGCAAACACAGTTCCAGTTAATTTATGAACATTGCTAGCACTTGTATGCTGAGAGATTTGTTTGGTGTTATCACTGGCGGACATAAACGCCTGTGCTATCGCAATGGCCTTACTGAGGGTCGGTGTCTCTACAGTCAAAAGTTTTCATAGGATGGTCTCGTGGCCAATGCCCAGTACAAAAAAGTCTCTGAGCATCTGCTCCAGGTAGCCATCAAACTCACATTGTCCTGCAAGTCGCCTTAGCTTCCTGACCTTCAGATCGCTGGCACGTGTAGAACCGATACCTCGCCATCAGCCCGCTCTCCCTCGGGTTAAGATGCTCCCGAACCAGTATACACAGCTCCTCATACGACTTATCTGTGGGTTTCACCGGAGCCAGAAGATTCTTCATGAGGCTGTAGGTCGGTGCCCCGCAGACCGTGAGGAGGACCACTCTCCTTTTTGCAGCGCTTCCTTTTCTGTCCAGCTCGTTGGCTACAAAGTACTGGCCTAGCCGTTCGACATAGGCTTCTCAGTCCTCACCCGCCGAGAACTTCTCCAGGATGGCCACAGTTTGCTGCATCTTTGCGTTGGATTCGTATACTCGTCACCAGTTATTGTGTTCCTAACACAGATGAGACTGCACCCAGGGAGGTTAAAGTAACAGTGACCTCAGTCTTTAATAAGACACTCCAGAGTGAGGAACAGGCCTTAGGGGCCGGCTTATATACAGTGCTCCCAAGGGATGCTGGGATCCTTTGGGGCTTCAGGGGATGCGCTCCCTGGTGGCGGAACATGGGAGTGCATGCTTTACAGATACACAACAGAGCCAGTCGGCATCTTCAGGGACTGATAGGTTAGACCGATTTAACTCCGGCAAATGGAAAAGCTACAAGAATAATATACTGTGTGTACAAAGGTTAAGTGCAAAATAATGACTTAGTACATACACTGTGGCCATTTATGCATTTCGAGGGGCTGGTTAGTATAATTCCACTGTAAATATTTATTTTCTCTATTAAATGTTTGCTTTTCACCTATTCATAAAATGTTTTGATAGCGAAAATCAGAACCAAGGTCTCGTGGTATTTTTGCCGCACTCCAAATGCATTAGAAAGCTCCTGCGGAGGTACAGGACGGATGGAGTGTTTAAAACAATTCACTGAGAGCTTTCTCATTCACCTTACTGGACATGTTGCAAAAAATGCACAGAGCTATCATAAGAACATAAGAAATAGGAACAGGAGTAGGCCATTTGACCCCTCGAGCCTGCTCTGCCATTCAATAAGATCATGGCTGATCTGATCATGGACTCAGCTCCACTTCTCTGCCCATTCCCCATAACCCTTATTCCCTTATCACTCAAAAATCTGTCTATCTCTGCCTTAAATATATTCTGGGGCAGAGAATTCCATAGATTTACAACTTGCTGAGAGAAGAAATTTCTCCTCATCTCAGTTTTAAATGGGCAGCGACTTATTCTGAGACTATGTCCCCTAGTTTAGTTTCCACTATGAGTGGAAATATCCTCTCTGCATCCACCTTGTCGAGCCCCCTCATTATCTTATAAGTTTCAATAAGATCATCTCTCATTCTTCTGAACTCCAATGTGTATAGGCCCAACCTACTCAACCTATCCTCATAAGTCAACCCCCTCATCTCCGGAATCAATCTCGTGAACCGTCTCTGAACAGCCTCCCATGCAAGTATATCCTTCTCTAAGTACGGAGACCAAAACTGTACGCGCAGCAGATGTGCTCGAAAGCATTGAAAATTACGAGGTAACTAATGAGATTAAATGAAAGTACCAAACCCAAAGGGGTGGAAGAGCTGAATTTAGTTACTGGACCACAGGGTATTGAGAAAGTTGTGAGGCATCATAAAAATAATTGAGCTAAGTGCTCGTTAAATGAGCTGATTTCAGATGAAAAATGAACTGAACAGTATTAAGAAAACCTTTTCTGCTCACAACAAGTAACGTGTGAACTAATTATTTGTTGATGGCTGGGGATAAGAGCATTGAATTAAATAACATTTCCCATATGTTTGCCAGTATTGCTTCATTAAGCGTCAGATTGTGCAACAGGCTCGAGGGGCTGAATGGGCTTCTCCTGTTCCTATTGGCAGGTTTCCCGAGATTACATTTTAGTTTCAGCTCCACCTCAATACCATTTGTCTCAACCCCTACGCTGTCGCCAAATGTCAGACTGCTTGTCCGACATCCAGTTCTGGATGAGCAGAAATCTTCTCCAATTGAATATTGGGAAGACCGAAGCCATTGTTTTCGGTCCCCGCCACAAACTCTGTTCCCTAGCCACTGACTCCATCCCTCTCCCCAACTTCTGTCTGAGGCTGAATCAGACTGTTCGCAACCTTGGTGTCATATTTGACCCTGAAATAAACCAGCGATCACTTATCCGCAGCTTAATTAAGACCGCCTATTTCCACCTCCGTAACATAGCACATCTCCGGCCTTGCCTCAGCTAATCCGCTGCTGAAGCCCTCATCCATGTCTCTGTTACCTCTAGACTTAACTATTCCAATGCACTCCTGGCTGGCCTCCCACATTCTACCCTATTTAACTTAGAGGTGATCCAAAACTCGCCTGCTCGAGTCCTAACCTGCACCAAGTCCAGTTCATCCATCACCCTTGTGCTTGCTGACTTACATTGGCTCCTGTGATATATTCACAAAGCACAAGCACACACAGCTTCCTACATGGCAGACAGCTCTCTTGGAAGCCTCCGGAATCTGCCTGGTTCTGTTTATTATTAACTCTGCAGTTGCAGTACACAATACGTCCACATCCACAGTGTGGAGCTACAAACATTACAAGCTTACAGACATTACACTTCTCCCTCCTTAATGAAGAAGTTATTATAACAAACATCATACATAACTTTCATGTTTATACATAACACTGGATATAAACTTTTTTTTTTCATTTTTACAAATTTAACTTCACCACTTGTTTTCTGTTTCGACGAGGATACCTTTGCTCTCGAACAGAACCTTCCAAACATGGTGTCAAATTTAAACTCATTCGAGGCTCATCCTGAGGAACATTTTCCTCCACGGAATTTCCTTGATTTTCATTTGAAGTCACTCTAACTTCAGACTCTTTGTTTTCCTGACACGGACTCAGACTTTCATTCTGATTCTCTCCTGGATTTGTTTCCAGTACATTGGAATTAGGATTTGCTACTGGTGTATCAAAACGATCTGATGAGTCAGAAATAATTGACTCGTTCCCACCTTTAACTCCTTCCATGTCTGTAGGTAAAATATGATCAATATGAACAAACCTAACCTGTCCATTATCAAACATCTTCACCAAATATGTGCGAGTACCACATATCTTCACCATTCTCCTGATAACCACTTTAACCATTTATGGTGATGGTTCTTCACTCTCACCTTCTGGTTTAATTTCACACTTTTCTCTTTTACTCTACCTCTATCATGATTCTCTTTCTGTCTTAATTGTGTCTCTTCTATGGACTATGCCAAATTTGGTTTTAACAACGAGAATCTGGTTCGTGGCTGTCGTTTGAGAAACAACTCTGCTGGTGTTCTACCAGTAGTTGTATGAGGAGTATTTCGATATGTAATCAAAAAATTAGCCAATTTGTGATCCAATGACAACTGTCATTTCCTTGGATTTGGATCTAACATTTGTTTTATGAGGGCATGTTTTACAATTTGTACAGTGCGCTCTGCTGCATCATTTGAAGCAGGATGGTATGGTGGAACCTTGGTATGTTTCACACCATTTTAGAAGAATTGTGCAAAATCTTCTGAACGAAATTGTGGTCCATTATCCGAAACAATTTCTTCAGGGAGGCCAAATGAAAAAAATAATCTTCACAAAATGTCCAATGTTTTACTTTTTGTTATTTTCCACTTTGGAAACACCTCAACCCACTTCGAATGGCTATCAATCACAATGAACAACTGTTGTCCTTCTAACTCAGCAAAATCAATATGTAGCCTTTGCCACACCCTGGGAGGCCATTTCCATGGCTGTAATGGTACTGGTGGTGGTTGCTTGCTTACCGATTGATATGTCGTACACTGACTCATGATGTACTCTATACCTTTATCAAGACCTGGCCACCACAAATAACTGTGTGCAAAACTCTTGGTCAAGCACATTCCCAGGTGCTGGTCATGGGGGTCTCCTAATTATTTGGACCTGAATTTATTTGCTATAACCACTTTTGCACCCCACATGGTACATTCTTTATCGACTGATAATTCATTCCTACGAATGAAGAATGGACGTGTATCTTTGTCTGTTACCTGGTTTGGCCATCCATTTGCAATATACTCATACACCTTTGACATCACGGGGTCACGTTTGGTTGCTCTACCAATCTCTTCAGCTGTGACTGGCAGTTCATCAATGTATGAAAAATAAAACACTTCTTCCCTATCGGGTGTAACTTGTGATGGGGAAGGCAATCTAGACATTGCATCAGCATTACTGTGATCAGCTGATCGTCTGTATTCAATATCATATGTATATGCTGACAAAATCAAAGCCCATCTCTGCATTCGGGCTGCAGCTAATGTTGGAACTGGGGACTTTGGATGGAGGATTGCTGTTAGGGGATTAGGGTCTGTAACAATGGTAAACTTACGACCATACAGATATTTGTGAAACTTCTTGACCCCAAAAATTAATGCCAAAGCTTCCCTTTCAATTTGCGCATAATTACTCTCACTAGTACTGATAGTGCGTGAAGCAAAAGCAATTGGTCTCTCCTACCCACTACGTAATACATGAGAGATCACTGCCCAACTCCATACAGAGAGGCATCACATGCTAGCTTAATCTCCTTAGATATGTCATAGTGAACTAACATGGTGCTCTCTACCAATTTGCTTTTACACTCCTTGAATGCTGCATCGCATTCTTTTGACCACTTGCAATGGATCTGTTTTTTCAAAAGTTCATTTAGTGGTTGTTGTCGCCAAATTAAGGTTAAGACATGGCAGGAGAGCTCGGACACGTGATATGCTCCTCTTGTACCATGTAGGAACTCAGGGACACTTCCGGTGTCCCTGACGACTATGTCTGCGGGAAGTGTATCCGCCTCCAGCACGTGACGGACCGCGTTGCGGAATTGGAGCTGAGGGTGGAATCACTCTGGAGCATCCACGATGCTGAGAATGAAGTGATTAGTACGTGTAGCGAGTTGGTCTTACCACAGGTGAAGGGTCCACAGCCAGATAGGGAATGGAAGACCAACAGGAAGAGCAGTGCAAGGAAGGTACTGCAGAGGTCCCCTGCGGTCATCCCTCTGCATAACAGAGTACTGTTGGGGGGAATGACTCACCAGGGGAGGGCAGCAGCAGCCAAGTTCAAGGCACCGTGGCTGGCTTTGCTGCACAGGAGTGCAGGAAAAAGAGTGGGAGAGCGATAGTGATAGGGAATTTAATTGTAAGGGGAATAGATAGGCGTTTCTGTAGCCGGCACCGAGACTCCAGGATGGTATGTTGCCTCCCTGGTCCAAGGGTCAAGGATGTCTCGGAGCGGGTGCAGGACATTCTGAAAAGGGAGGGTGAACAGCCAGTTGTCGTGGTGCACATTGGTACCAACGATATAGGTAAAAAACGGGATGAGGTCCTACGAGACGAATTTAAGGAGCTAGGAGTTAAATTAAAAAGTAGGACCTCAAAAGTAGTAATCTCGGGTTTGCTACCAGTGCCATGTGCTAGTCAGAGTAGGAATCGCAGGATAGCTCAGATGAATATGTGGCTTGAGCAGTGATGCAGCAGGGAGGGATTCAAATTCCTGGGGCATTGGAATCAGTTCTGGGGGAGGTGGGACCAGTACAAACCGGACAGTCTGCACCTAGGCAGGACCGGAAACAATGTCCTTGGAGGAGTGTTTGCTAATAGGGTAGGGGGATGGGAACCAATGCATGGAGACAGAAGCAAAAGACAAAAAGGAGATGAGTAAAAGTGGAGGGCAGAGAAACCCAAGGCAAAAAACAAAAAGGGCCACTTTACAGCAAAATTTTAACGGGTCAAAGTGTATTAAAAAGGCAAGCCTGAAGGTTTCTGTGCCTCAATGCGAGAAGTATTCAGAATAAAGTGGCCAAATTAATGGTGCAGATAGCAGTTAACGGATACGATGTGGTTGGCATCACGGAGACATGGCTCCAGGGTGACCAAGGCTGGGAACTCAACATCCAAGGGTATTCAACATTTAGGAAAGATAGACAGAAAGGAAAAGGAGGCGGGGTGGCGTTGCTGGTTAAAGAGGAAATTAATGCAATTGTAAGGAAGGGCATTAGCTTGCATGATGTGGAATCGGTATGGGTGGAGCTACGGAATACCAAAGGGCAGAAAACGCTAATGGGAGTTGTGTACAGACCTCCAAACTGTAGTAGTAATGTTGGGGAGGGCATCAAATAGGAAATTAGGGGTGCATGCAATAAAGGTGCAGCAGTTATCATGGGTGACTTTAATATGCATATAGATTGGGCTAACCAATCTGGAAACAATACGGTGGAGGAGGATTTCCTGGAGTGCATAAGGGATGGTTTTCTAAACCAATATGTCGAGGAACCAACTAGGGGGGAGGCCATCTTAGACTGGGTGTTGTGTAATGAGAGAGGATTAATCTCGTTGTGCGAGGCCCCTTGGGGAAGAGTGACCATAATATGGTGGAATTCTACATTAGGATGGAGAAGGAAACAGTTAATTCAGAGACCATGGTCCAGAACTTAAAGAAGGGTAACTTTGAAGGTATAAGGCGTGAATTGGCTAGGATAGATTGGCGAATTATATTTAAGGGGTTGACGGTGGATGGGCAATGGCAGACATTTAGAGACCGCATGGATGAACTACAACAATTGTTGTGACCAATCTTCTATATTTGGCAGTATATTGGGGACATTACCCTCTCGAACCTGGTTTACGGTTACTTTATAATCACCACACAATCTTACCTTACCATCGGACTTAAGTACAACAACAATGGGTGTAGCCCAATTACATCGATATATCTTACAAATAATGTTCTCAGTCTCTAGTCTTTTGAGTTCTTGCTCAACTTTCTTCTTGAGTGCATATGGTATGGAACGTGGCTTGTAGTAAACCAATCTAGCGTATTTCTGTACCCTGACACTTGCCTTGAAGCCTTGGATCGGACTGCCCGTTCCGCAGAACACCTTTGGATACTTCTTGATAACCTCATCCGTTGATGAAAGTCTCACTTCCACACAGAATATCTTACTCCAATCCAGCTTCAGTGAGCTCAACCAATTTCTTCCTAGTAAGGCAGACTTGTCTCCTTTCACTAATATTAGAGGCAAGTTCTGAAATTGAACTTTATATTTCACCGATACGGTGATGTCCTACCACAGGAATTTTCTCTCCCGAGTAGCCTCGCAGCTCTATCTTGGAATTCTCCAGTTGGAAATCACACAATTTGTCGAGGTACAGCGACTCCGGTACGACACTCTGGATGCACCCGTGTCAATTTCCATTGGTATCTTGAATCCCGCAACATGTATGTGGATTTTGATGCTTTCTGAATCGCTGGCCGTTAACCTCATGCTCCTGGTGACGTGTAACTCTAACATCTCCTCGTCCTGTTGTTGTTCTTCCATGCTATTTAGTCTCTTGGGATTTCTACTCATAGCTTTGAACGCTGGACTCATAGCTTTAAAAACTGGTTTACCCTTCAGTCGTCATGCCTTCGCAAGATGCCCAGTCTTTCTGCAGAAGAAACACTCTGCCTTCACGTATGGACAACTTTGAGCAATGTGTTGTCTCAGGCACCTATAGCATGACTTCGACGCTCTGTTAGAATTTCCAGTTTCTGAGACTTTCGGTCTTTACTTTGAACCTGCAGGTGATTTACCTCGGTTAACCGATGACTGTAATTATTATTTCATTCTCGGGAATATTGTTTGGCCATGCCCATCGACCTCGCTGTCTGACAAGCAATCTCAAAAGTCAAGTCATCCGTCGTCAATAACTTCCTTCTGATCACATCATTTTTCACCCCACAAACAAAATGATCCCGTAATGCTCGGTTTTGAAAGTTTCCAAAATTACAGTGCATCGATAGCTTTTTTTAATGCTGCGATGTAATCACTGATACGTTCATCAGCCTTTTGATTCCGAATCCCGAAACGATAGCTTTCACCAATTTCTAATGGTTTGGGGTTATAGTGCCGCCCCAGCTTCGTTAAAATCTCCTTAAGCATTGTGTCCTTTGGCTTGTCAGGCACAAGCAGATTTTCGTACAATGCTGGACCCGCCCCGATAAGAAGATCGCTTTCTTACGTTCCAACACAGCTCGGTTCTGGACTGCATTGTCTGGAACCTCGATTATGTTATTTGCAGTGAAATACATTTCTAGCCGATCCACATACGCTTTAAAATATTCCCGGTCATGTCTATATTCCCCCAAAGGTTCGATTACACCTGCCATTTTAATCTCTAGTTGTTCACACCGTGTGCTGTATTTTACCTCGGATTTTTATAGCTTTTTCCAAAGACAGAAACTTCCAAAGTCTCTCTGTCGGCTGGCTGAATCCTTCACCAACAAAATTTAAGCTTTAAATCATTCAAAAAATCCCATCTCATCGCCAAATGTGATATATTCTCAGGGCACTAGCACACATAGCTTCCTACATGGCAGGCAGCTCTCTCGGAAGCCTCCGGAATCTGCCTGGTTCTGTTTATTATTAACTTTGCAGTTGCAGTACACAATATGTCCACATCCACAGTGTGGAGCTACAAACATTACAAGCTTACAGACATTACAGCTCCCGGTTAAGCGATGCCTCGATTTCAAAATTTTCATTCTTATTTTCAAATCCCTCCACGGCCTCGCCCCTTCCTATCTCTGTAATCTCCTCCAGCCCCACCACCCCCCGAGATGTCTGTGCTCCTCTATTTCTGCCCTCTTGAGCATCCCTGATTATAATCGCTCAACCATTGGTGGTCGTGTCTTCTGTTGCCTGGACCCGAAGCTCTGGAACTCCCTGCCTAAACCTCTCTGCCTCTCTACATCTCTTTCCTCCTTCAAGACGCTTCTTAAAACCTACCTATTTGGCCAACCTGCGCTAATTTCTCCTCAAATGGCTCGGTGCCAAATTTTTTACCCCATAATATTCCTGTGAAGCACTTTGGGACATTTTACTCTGTTAAATGCGCTATATTTAAAAAAATCATGACTTTTACATTTGTAAAACATGCTGTTTGCAAACGTGTTCTTGAGTTGAAACAAGTTGTTCAGGGTTGTGAAGAGAACGGGAGTGTGGGGGTTTTTTCGGACGGGAGACCTGGAAGTACGGGTTGGCCGGATGCCGTGCTGAAATTAACTACAGGACGTCTTTTATATCTTCACAAAAGCTTTCTCGCCCGATGGCCAGCTAGATTGACAGCCCTGTCAGGTGGGAAAGCAGCCAGGGAGCGGATGGCAGATACGTTGGAGATCATGGTGGGTAGGGGAGCCGGAGATCGCGGGGCAGGGGGCGGGGGGGGGGGGGTGGCGGATGGAGTTCATGGGGTCGGGGTGGGGAGTCGGGGATCGTGGGGGGCACGGGAGATCACGGTGAGTGTAGTGGGGGGGAGTCGGATATCACGCGGGGGGGGGTGGAGGGGTAGGGGGCGGCGGAATAGAGCTCATGGGGGGGAGGGATTGGGGAGCCGGATATTTCAGGGTTGGGGTGAGTCAGACATGGTGGGGTGCGATTGCAGGGTATGTAAAGAGATGAGCTTGCTGGGCCTGGAGGAAACATTGCTAATTCTCCTGGCTCACAAACCGTGCTGTAAATGCATTTACCTCGTGAGTCAGGCCTTCTCGCCTCCTCTTAACTGCAGGGATTCCCGAGCCCCGGGAAACACAGCCGCCACAGGTTAAAAATAAAAATCCTGTTAAAATGGAGGCATTCAGCCTCTTTAAGAGCTTTTACTGACCGACCCGCCTCGTGAGAGCGAATTGGTCACCCGCCCTCCGATCTATCTCCGTTACAACTAGAAGTGGGGTTAACATCGTGGTTGTATTACTGGACCAGCCATCCAGAGGCCTGGACTAATGATCCGGAGATGTGAGTTCACATCCCACCACGGCAGCTGAGGAATTTCAAATACTTACATAAATCTGGTATAAAAAGCTAGTGCCAGTAATGGTGTCCATGTAACTGTCTGATTGCCATAAAAACCCATCTGGTTCACTGATGTCTTTTAGGGAAGGAAATCCGCTGTCCTTACATGGTCCGGCCTATATGTGACTCCAGGCCCACAGCTTTTAACTGGCTCTCTCAAATGGCCTAGCAAGCCACTTAGAGTTCAACAGGAAGACGGCTCACCCGAGGACAATTCGGGATGGGCAATAAATGCCGGCCTTACCAGCGATGCCCACATCCCGTGAATGAATTTTTAAAAAAGTGGGTGGGTTGGAGTCACGTTTCAGAATGTAAACATTTTTCAACATGTCAATGAAAATTTGTTAACTGATTAGAAGGGAATGATGTGTATCACCAGATGTTGACTTTTAGAAGGGAACTACTTGGGCAATTCCAGCTGGAGGTAGGGGAATTGAAGAGATGGTGTTGTGTGTGATTGAAGTTGAACACTGGAATATTTTAGACACGGAGTCAAAACCTTTGGTAATCGATGACGTGAGTGCTAGCTCCTTTATTCTCTCTCGAGTTGGCCCTGAGTGTTTCTGATGTCGTGATGTGCCAATACTGTGATGCGCAAATGATTTCTTATCAATTAGGTTTAAATAGATTTTTTAATCTCTTTTTTTTTGTGAAATCCTAGGATGTTCTCGCAAACCTCATGAAGCGTTCTGAAGCGCATTTTGTCCACTGCTTTGTAGCAAGACCAGAGGTGACTGATGAAGAAGGGCGAATACCAGCGAGTCAAAGGACTGGAGATGGAGCAGAGGCACTGGACTGCAGAGGACAGTCGCTGGCCGCGATTGATACACCTACACTGAGGACTCAGCTACAGGGATCACAGCTACTGGATGCACTTCGTCTCTACAGGCTAGGTACACTAACTGTTCCAGGACTATACTGTGAATATGACTATACTGGGATCTGATTATTGTTTCATCCACATTTCTATTTGAGCTGGGAGCCGTGTGATGGAGCTGGCCGTGGGAGCCCTGTGGTGGAGCTGGCTGTGGGAGCCCTGTGGTGGAGCTGGCCGTGGGAGTCCTGTGGTGGAGCTGGCCGTGGGAGCTCTGTGGTGGAGCTGGCCATGGGAGCTCTGTGGTGGAGCTGGCCGTGGGAGCCCTGTGGTGGGGCTGGCCGTGGGAGCCCTGTAGTGGAGCTGGCTGTGGGAGCCTGTGGCAGAGCTGTCTGAGGGAGTCCTGCGGTGAAGGTCACCGTGGGAGCCCTGCGGTGGAGCTGGTCGTGGGAGCCCTGCGGTGGAGCTGGTCGTGGGAGCCATGGTGGAGCTGGCTGTGGGAGCCCTTGAGAAGCTCACCATACGAACAGTCGGTGGGCTTGTGTCTGACAGATGAGAGTCTGTACTTTGTTGACACAAGAGATGAAAGAAAGATCTGCTGCATGACAAAAAGGAAAAATAAAGTCTCTGCGAATCGACTTCATCTGTCAGTCAGTCTTCTGCACTGGAGCTCACTGTGGGAGCTCTGACCTGGAGCTCTGTGTGGGAGCTCTGACCTGGAGCTCACTGTGGGAGCTCTGACCTGGAGCTCTGTGGGAGTTCTGACCTGGAGCTCACTGTGGGAGCTCTGACCTGGAGCTCTGTGTGGGAGCTCTGACCTGGAGCTCACTGTGGGAGTTCTGACCTGGAGCTCTGACCTGGAGCTCACGGTGGGAGCTCTGACCTGGAACTCTCTGCACGAGCTCTGACCTGGAGGCCACTATGGGAGCTCTGACCTGGAGCTCTGTGGGAGCTCTGACCTGGAACTCTGTGGGAGCTCTGACCTGGAGCTCTCTGCGGGAGCCCTGCAGTGGAGATCAGCAGGATTGGGAATGTTGTTCAAAGTGTTTCCTCCAGGGGTCGAGTGGCTGAGGTAGGGACGCTGGATCTGGCATGGTTTGTAGAGGAGTGGGTTTCAGAAGCCAATGGCCTTTTGCTCCATGCTTTCTCGTAGCATTGTGCAGTGAACTGCCCAATGAATGACACAGCTGTGCCATAGCACATGGAAAGGGATTTTTCTGTAGGGAACATCTGTCAATATTACTATCGCCAACTATACAAGACTTGTTATATGTGCTGTGAGGACACAGTGCTCTTCACTGATACAGTCTGTTGGCCCTTCCCACAATTACCCACACCTTCATTTCATAATTTTACCATGCATTCAGGGCTAGATGCCAAGCATGCTATAGGAACACTCCCACAGCAGGCAGGTGTAAGCTTGTAGAGTGAGCAGAACACTCGATGTTCTGCGCTTAATTTACCTTCCAATTTTCTATTCCTTCCCCATCTCCTGGAGATGTTGAGTTAAACTGTGGCGTTTTCCATTCTTCATGTGGGCTATGCAACCGTGAGAGGTATCACAACCGAGCCCAATTCACCTCCTCACCTGCCTTTTCCAGCTGGGGTCAGTGGATGGTGATCAGAAGCTGGTAAACCCTAGCTAAACCGTTTTCTCCCACCCCGCTAACTCAACAATAACAACTTGCATTTATATAGTGCCTTTAGCATACTAAAATGTCCCAAGGTGCTTCACAGGAGCGTTATCAGACAAATTGGACACTGACCCACATAAGGAGATATTGGGGCAGGTGGCCAAAAGCTTGGTCAAAGAGGTAGGTTTCAAGGAGCATCTTCAAGGAGGAAAGAGAGGTGGAGAGGTTTAGGGAGGGAATTCCAGACCTTAGGGCCCAGGCAGCTGAAAGCACGGCCGCCAATGGTGGAGTGATTATAATCAGGGGTGCTCAAGAGGTCAGAATTGGAGGAGCGCAGAGATCTATGGGTTGTGGAGCTGATGGAGATTACAGAGATAGGAAGGAGCGAGTGCCATAGAGGGATTTGAAAACAAGGGTAAGAATGTCAAAATAGGGAGCCAATGTAGATCAGCAAGCACAGGGGTGATGGGTGACTCAGGGGCAGCATTCTACTAACATTAATAAACATCAGGGATGGGGCTTGGAGTCTTCCTGGTCGTCTGCCTCACTTCCAAACTATGGAGTAAATCTCGCAGCTGCATCACTGGCGAGCTGAATTTTTTTTTATAAGTTTGCTAAAGTTTAATCTTATTTTCGTTGTTTTATTTTTAATACATTGTTGCCCAATTGGTTATGTAACTGAGTCTGAAAAGCAGTACTACATTCTTAGAAGGTTCTTGCCAAAGTCTCGGCTTGATCGGGGTATCTTGAGATTACACCGCTGCTGTGAGGTGCTGTATTTTTCTTTAATTGATAGGAAGTGTCGCTGTCACCAGTGAAGCATGATAAATAATCTCCGCAACTGAGGCAAACAGCCAGAAGTAGGTTATCATCTCGGCTCACAGGATTTGATTTTTAATTACCTTTTTCATGAAGTTTGTGCCCGTCAAGGTGAGGGATGTTAATGCTAGTGCTGGAACACCTTCCATTTTGGATGTCAGCGATCGCAACAACAACAACTTGTATTTATATAGCGCCTTTAGCATAGTGAAACGTCCCGAGGCGCTTCACAGGAGTATTATGAGATAAAAATTTGACACCGAGCCGCATAAGTAGAAATTAGCGCAGGTGATTAAACGCTTGGTCAAAGAGGTAGGTTTTAAGGAGCGTCTCGAAGGAAGAAATAGAGATAGCGAGGCAGAGAGGTTTAGGGAGGGAGTTCCAGAGCTTGGGGCCGAGGCAACAGAAGACACGGCCACCGATGGTGGAGCGATTATAATCAGGGACGCTTAAGAGGGCAGAATTAGAGGAGCGCAGGCATCTCGGGGCGGGGGGGGGGGAGATAATAGAGATAGAGAGGGGCGAGGCCATGGAGGGATTTGAAAATAAGGATGAGAATTTTGAAATTGAGGTGTTGCTTAACCGGAAGCCAATGTAGGTCAGCGAGCACAGGGGGTGATGGGTGAGCGGGACTTGATGCGAGTTAGGACATGGGGCAGCTGAGTTTTGAATCACCTGTAGTTTACCAACGCGTACTCCCAGGCCAGGTACGGTACAGTTAGCTGCAGAATGTCATTCCTTCTGTCTTCCCCAGCAACATACCTCAAAATTGAACCAGAAAATGTTTCCAGATATTTTTTTAACTGTAAATGCTTGAATTTTAACAAACACAACACTGACACCCACTCTCCCTCTCGGCCAAGTGGTGATTAAACCTGAATGCTGCCAGGCTCACTTATAATCAGCCTCCTCCCAGAAGGCGTTCATTACGTCTCACTGCCGGCCACGACCTCATTAAGTTCATACTGAGGGCGACATTTCCACTGTTTAAGGCAGTCTTAGTCATTATAGGATCTGAGGGCCGACCCTTGGCAAACCGTGGGTCTTTTGATCTCCACTTTCCAGTGGGACGTGGCTGGAGCAGGGATTTAGTGCCACTGTCCTTGCCTACTCTTTGCTGATCAGCAACATTAAGGGTCGGAAACCCGGTCCAGCTGTTTTTGAGGCGGTGACACCGGCTGAGTGCTGCTTTTAACGGCAGGCGCTAGGTGCCGCCTCAAACGGCAAACTCTCAGTTTTGCCGCCCAAAGACGAGAGAGCAGCGCTAAAAGTGGCATTGCACACTCATCCTCGGGCATCCACAGAGAGGCATCTCAGGAGGCCGACCGGATTTCCCCACTGGCATGCCAGATGAAAAACATGAAAAAGAACATTTCCCTCACCCTCAGCCACATCTCCCCATTGGTCCCATTAATACATAAATGCTAAAAGAAATCAACATAACTCTTGTATATGCAAAACCTGCAAATACCTCGTTTAACCACAATCCCTTGGGAGCACCTGTACTTAAGGAGGCCTCACAGGCCGGAGAGGCACTCTGGAGACCTACAATAAAAGTCTACGGTCACACTTTACTTTTGAGCTCACAGTATCTGGTCAGGCCCTTTATTCATACACTACAACCGGCGACGAGATACAGATGACGAACCCCACCAGAACGATGCAGAGAACAGTGGGCATCCTGGAGAAATTTTCGGAGGGAGATGATTGGGAAACCTTCGTGGAGCGACTCGACCAATACTTCGTGGCCAACAAGCTGGAGGGAGAAGCGAATGCTGCCAAATGAAGGGCGATTCTCCTCACTGTTTGCGGGGCACCAACGTATGGCCTCATGAAAAATCTGCTTGCTCCAGTGAAACCCACAGAAAAAATCGTATGGTGATTTGTGCACACTGGTCCGGGAGCATCCGAACCCAAAGGAAAGCGTTCTGATGGTGAGGTACGGGTTCTATACGTGCAAGAGGTCTGAAGGCCAGGAAGTGGCGAGCTACGTCACCGAGCTAAGATGCCTTGCAGGACATTATGAATTTGAAGGACATTTGGAGCACATGCTCAGGGACTTCTTTTTATTTGGCATTGGCCATGAAGTAATACTTTGCAAACTTTTGACTGTATAGATCCCAACCTTGAGTAAAGCCATAGCGATAGCCCAGGCGTTCATTGCCACCAATGACAATACCAAGCAAATCTCTCAGCACACGAGTGCTGCTACAAGTACTGTGAACAGAGTAATGTTGTTTTCGAATCATAACGTACAGGGCAGGCCTCACATTCCTGCAGCTGCACGTCCACAGATGTCTCAGAGTCCACCATCAAGGGTGATGAATACTAGGCCATTAACACCTTGTTGCCGCTGCGGGGGTGATCATCTTTTCCATTCATGCCGCTTCAAAGGACATGTTTGCAAGGGCTGTGGAACAATGGGACATTTCCAAAGTATGTGCAGCTGAGCTGCAAATCCTGCTAATCCTGCAAATCACCATGTTGCAGAGGAGGACAGATCCACGCGGATGATGACGAACCAGAGCCTCAGACCAAGGAGGCAGAGGTATATGGGGTGCACACATTTACCACAAAGTGTCCCTCGATAATGCTGAAGCTTGAATTAAATGGACTCCTGGTGTCAATGGAGCTGGACACGAGCACGAGCCAGTCCATTATGAGCAAAAAGACTTTCGATAAATTGTGGTGCAGCAAGGCCTCAAGGCCAGTCCTGACTCCCATTCGCACTAAACTGAGAACTTACACTAAGGAACTGATTCCCGTAATCGGGAGTGCTACTGTAAAGGTCTCCTACGATAGAGCAATGCACAAGTTACCACTCTGGGTGGTACCGGGCGATGATCCCACGCTGCTCAGCAGGAGCTGGCTGGGGAAAATATGCTGGAACTGGGGCGATGTCCAAGTGCTCTCGTCCGTCGATGACACTTCGTGTGCCCAGGTCCTAAACAAGTTCCCCTCGCTGTTCGAACCAGGCATCGGGAAGTTCCAAGGAGCAAAAGTGCAGATCCACCTAATCCGGGGGCGCGACCCATCCATCACAAAGTGAAAGCAGTACCATACATGATGAGAGAGAGGGTGGAGATCGAGCTGGACCGGCTGCAACAAGAGGGCATCATTGCGCCGATCGAATTCAACGAGTGGGCCAGTCCAATTGGGCCAGTCCGATTGTTTCAAGGGAGACGGCACCGTCAGAATCTGTGGTGATTACAAAGTAACTATCAATTGTTTCTCCCTACAGGACCAATACCCACTACCAAAGGCAGACGAACTTTTTGCGACGCTGGCGGGAGGAAAGATGTTCACGAAGCTGGACTTGACCTTGGCCTACATGACGCAGAAGCTGGAGGAATCATTGAAGGGCCTCACCTGCAGTAACATGCACAAAGGTCTCTTCATTTACAACAAATGCCCGTTTGGGATTTGATCAGCCATGGAGATATTCCAGAGAAACATGGAAAGCTTGCTGAAGTCAGTCCCGCGCACCGTGGTCTTCCAGAACGACATCTTGGTTACAGGTCGGGACAGAGTCGAGCATCTGCAGAATCTGGAGGAGGTCCTTAGTCGGCTTAATCGCATGGGGCTCAGGTTAAAACGCTCAATGTGTGATTTCCTGGCACCTGAAGTGGAATTCTTGGGGAGAAGAATCGCGGCGGACGGCATCAGGCCCACCGATTCGAAGACAGAGGCAATCGCGAATGCACCGAGACCACAGAACATGATGGAGCTGCGGTCGTTTCTAGGGTTCCTGAACTACTTTGGTAACTTCTTACTGGGTCTCAGCACACTGTTAGAACCAGTGCACGCTTTACTGTGTAAAGGAGACGAATGGGGATGGAACAAAAGCCAAGAAAATGCCTTTGTAAAAGCTAGAAAACTGTTATGCTCAAACAAATTGTTTGCGTTGTATGATCCATGTAAGTGTTTGGTACTAGCATGTGGTGCGTCGTTGTATGGTGTCGGGTGTGTATTGCAACAAGCTAATGAATCTGGGAAATTGCACCCGGTTGCTTATACATCCAGAAGTCTGTCTAAGGCTGAGAGGGCCTACAGCATGATTGAAAAAGAAGCGTTAGCGTGTGTTTATGGGGTAAAGAAGATGCATCAATATCTGTTTAGGCTCAAATTTAAATTGGAAACTGACCATAAGCCATTGATATCCCTCTTTTCTGAAAATAAGGGGATAAATACAAATGCATCGGCCCGCATCCAGAGATGGGCGCTCACGTTGTCCGCATACAACTACGCCATCCGCCACAGGCCAGGCACAGAAAACTGCGCCGATGCTCTCAGTAGGCTGCCATTGCCCACCACGGGGGTGGCCCGCAGATTTAGTTATGGTAATGGAAGCATTCGAAATTGAGCAATCACCTGTTATCGCCCGACATATTAGAACCTGGACGAGCCAGGGCCCCTTACTGTCCTTAGTAAAAAACTGTGTGCTTCACGGGAGCTGGTCCAGTGTCCCATTAGAAATGCAGGAAGAAATAAAGCCGTATCAGTGGCGCAGAGATGAAATGTCTATACAGGCAGACTGCCTTCTGTGGGGTAATCGGGTAGTGGTACCACAAAAGGGCAGGGACACTTTCATTAGCGATCTCCACAGCACCCACCCAGGCATTGTAATGATGAAAGCGATAGCCAGATCCCACGTGTGGTGGCCCGGTATCGATGCGGACTTAGAGTCCTGCGTGCACAAATGTAACACATGTTCACAGTTAAACAATGCACCCAGGGAGGCGCCACTAAGTTTATGGTCCTGGCCCTCCAAACTGTGGTCTAGGGTCCATGTCGACTATGCAGGCCCGTTCTTGGGAAAAATGTTCATAGTGGTTGTAGATGCGTACTCCAAATGGATTGAATGTGAGATAATGTTGGCAAGCACGTCCGCTGCCACTACTGAAAGCCTGCGGGCCATGTTTGCCACACACGGCCTGCCTGATGTCCTTGTGAGTGACAACGGGCCGTGTTTCACCAGTGCCGACTTCAAGGATTTCGTGACCCGTAATGGGATCAAATATGTCACATCTGCCCCGTTCAAACCAGCATCCAACGGTCAGGCAGAGAGAGCAGTGCAAACAATCAAGCAGGGCTTGAAGAGGGTAACTGAAGGCTCACTGCAGACTCGTCTAATCTGAGTCCTGCTTAGTTACCGCACGAGACCCCACTCACTCACTGGGGTTCCCCCTGCTGAACTGCTCATGAAAAGGGCACTTAAGACAAGGCTCCCATTAGTCCCTCCTGATCTACACGAACAGGTAGAGAGCAGGCGGCTTCAACAAAGTACATAGCATGATAGCGCAAATGTGCCACGCGAAATTGAGATTAATGATCCTGTATTTGTGTTGAACTATGGACAAGGTCCCAAGCGGCTTCCCGGCACTGTCGTGGCCAAAGAGGGGAGTCGGGTGTTTCGGGTCAAACTTTCAAATGGACTCATCTACAGGAAACACTTGGACCAAACCAAACTCAGATTCACGGACTATCCAGAGAAACCCACATGAGACCTTACCTTTTTTGACCCCCCAACAAACACACCAGTGGCAACCGACCCAGTGGTCGACCACGAAGCAGAATCCATCACCCGTAGCAGCCCAGCAGGACTCACCACACCAGGCAGCCCAGCAAGGCCAGCTGCACAGAGCCCAGCGAGGGCCCAACAAACGACTCACCAAAACCAGCATTTGCACCAAGACAATCAACCAGGGAAATAGTTACACTATTGACTTTGGGGGGGAGGGAGGGGAGTGTTGTTATATATGTAAACCTGTAAATACCTTGGTTAACCACCAGAGGGCTCGTCCACTGGAGTCCCAAGGGATCCCACAATCCCTTGGGAGCACCTGCACTTAAGGAGGCCTCACAGGCTGGAGAGGCACTCTGGAGACCTGCAATAAAACACTATGGTCACACTTTACTTTGAGCTCACAATATCTGGTCAGGCCCTTTTATTCATACACTACAATAACCACTTACCTTGATCCCTGGACACGACCGCTCCGGGAACCCCCCGATGTCCCACTACCTTTCCCAGGCTGTATGGACGCCTGCTGGTAAGGCCACCATACTCACCTAATTCCCCGGTGGCAAGGGGGTGTTGCACGCTCGATGATGTCATCACATGGGTGGCGGCCGAGCGCGCAGCAGTATGTCTTGGCGCCGCCCCCTCCGCCGCCGAGCTAAATTTAGCGTGAGGCCAGGAACCCGGTAAGCACTTAGCCGCCCGTTAGCCGCCCACCTTCAGCGGTAATGAATGGTGTTAGGAACCGAATTTTGACCCCTGAGCACAAGGGTCAAGGTAATTCGCTACAGCAGAGAATTGAAATCCAGACTTGTTCCACAGTCAAAGGTGAAGCTTTTTGGAGTGTTTCTGAACATGGCTCTCGGGTTATTTTTCACTTATTTGTCCGCGGGCTGCGGATGACGCTGGTAAGGTCACCCTTTATTGCCTGAGAAGGTGGTAGAGGGCATTTCAGGTCACCCACATATCGTGGGACTGGAGTCACATGTGGGCCGGTCTGGGGGTAGGGTGGCAGGTTTCTTTCTTTGAAGGAGGTCACTGAGCCAGTTAGGATTTTCTGACATTGTGGCAGCTTTCACGGTCATTTTATGGTGCTAGCCCTCAAATGTCTATGTTTGCTGAGTTTAGTGGGCTGGATTTTCGGTGTTGCTCATTTCGGGGCGGTAATGGCGGCGGGGCGGTAAAGTTTGGGCCCGGGAACAGTTTGCGTCTCAGTCAGCAAAATTGGGCAGCTGGGCCCTGAATGTGGGGGGGGGGAGCGTTAAGGGAGGCGTTACACACCTCTCTTCGGGCACTAGGCCAGCTGAGCAAGCGAAAATCCCGAGCTGAACAGCCGGCCTCGGAGCGCCCTAAGAGAGGCCCGGGGAGTAAAAAAAGAACACCAAAAATATTCCCAATAAATAACTCAAACCACCACAACATAAATAGCAAAATAAAACAATCACACTTACCTGAGGTGGGCATTAATTACCTCACTGCAGCCGCTACAAGTCGGACCGCCCGCTTTCACAGGCGGTCCCAGCAGGGGGCGTTACAGAGTGCTACGGGTCTGGCGGCAGCCAAATATTGAACGGCGTCGCAACCAGGGGCGTTGCACACCGGCTCGCCTCTCCCGGGCGGTAATGCTCCGCACCCCGCTGAAACCGACCCCAAATACCCCAGCGGGGCGCTGGAAGCTGGCTGTCCGCCCGGAAGTGCTTCCTGCCACCACTGCCGCCCATCTGGGGCACTAACAGAGACAACAATGGGCCAAAAATCCAGCCCTAAGAGGATTTGAATTCATGACCTCTGGATTTCTATTCCAGTAACATAATCACCAGGCTAAAGTACTTTACTGGAGGTTGTGATTATGGCTCTCAACAAAAGCAACAGCTATAACTTGCATTTCAATAGCACCTTTTAACGTGGCAAAATGTCCCAAGGTGCTTCACAGGAGCATAATCAGAAACAAATTGACACCGAGACACAGAAGGAAATATTAGGGCAGGCGACCAAAAATACTGGTCAAAGAGGTTGGTTTTAAAGAGCGTCTTAATTGGCTGTGAAGTGCTTTGGGACGTCCAGAGGTCGTGAAAGGTACTATATAAATGAAAGTTCTTTCTTTAAAGGAGAAGAGAGAGGTAGCAAGGCGGAGAGGTTTAGGGAGAGCATTCGAACTCCAGATCCGGGGTTGCATTTACCCACTGACTCTGGGGTGGGGGGGGGGGATCCCTCTGTCTCGGGTATGTTTCAAACGGTGAAGAGGAAAGCCCCGGCTTGACATTGACTCCCCTTGTTTGTTTGCTTTGCAGGATTTCCAGATCACATGGTGCTTGGTGAATTCCGACGCCATTTCCAGACACTGGCACCAACTATCCTGAAGAAATACGGAGCGGCATTTCTGGTAACAGATGAGAAGAAGGTATGTAAGAAACAAAATCGGTGTCACTCGATGAAGAAATCACAAGGTTGGCCCAAATACATTTCATATGGGGGGATTGTCCTATGAGGAGAGATTGAGCAGACTAGGCCTATATTCTCTCGAGTTTAGAAGAATGAGAGGTGATCTCATGTACAATTCTTACAGAGCTTGACAGGGTAGATGCTGGAAGGTTGTTTCCTCTGGCTGGGGTGTCTAGAACCAAGGGTTACAGTCTCAGAATGAGAGGTTGGCCATTTAGGACTGAGATGAGGAGAAATCTCTTCACTCAGAGTAATATGTCCTTACTATACAGTATAAATGCACACGAGGCCCATACTTGAGAAAAGATCACTCTGTGACCAGTTACCTTTATTACCAAGACCTCAAGAGGCAGACGGTGGGTGGAGCTTCCCCTTTTACACCTGAAAGTCCAGCTTAGGAGTGTCTCCCACAAGTTCACCCCCTGTGGTCAGTGTTTCCAAGGTATACAACTTAGGTCAGCTTATACATGGGTTACAATGACAGTTGAATACATGACATCACCTTCCCCCCCAAAGTCTTATTGGGATCACAGGTTAAGTTTCCCTGGTGGTTTACGCTCCCTTGTAGACTTGGGCGCTGGCCTTGAGTGTCTGCTGTTTGCGGTGCCTCAGGCCTGTCCGGACTGCCCACAGTGACTGGGCTCTCCTCCACATGGTTCCGGTGTTCGGTCACCTGTGGTGGAGTAAACTCTACGTCGTGTTCTTCCTCTGCTTCTTCTATGGGGTTGTTGAACTTCCTTTTAGTTTGATCCATGTGTTTGCGGCAGATTTGTCCATTGGTAAGTTTAACTACCAAAATCCTATTCGCCTCTTTAGCAATCACAGTGCCTGCAAGCCTGCAGCGTAATTAAGGACAAAAACAGGGTCATTGACATCAGTACATCGCGCCCTCGCATTCCTGTCATGGTAGTCACATTGTGACTGACGCCTGCTCTCAACAATTTCTTTCATAGTAGGGTGTATAAGGGATAACCTGGTTTTGAGCGTCCTTTTCATTAGCAGCTCTGTGGGTGGAACCCCTGTGAGTGAGTATGGTCGGGATCTATTGGCCAACAGGAGGCGTGATAAGCGGCTTTGTAGGGAACCCCCTTGGATTCTGAGCATCCCCTTATTGATTATCTGCACTGCTCGTTCTGCCTGGCCGTTTGAGGCCGGCTTGAACGGTGCCGTTCTGACCTGGTTGATTCCATTACCTGCCATGAAGTCCTGGAATTCAGTGCTTGTGAAGCGAAGGCCATTGTCGCTGACCAAGACATCCGGTAGACCATGGGCGGCAAACATTGCCCGTAGACTTTCTACCGTGGCAGAGGATGTGCTTGAATTTAAAATGGCACACTCAATCCATTTGGAGTAGGCGTCTACTACAACCAAAAACATTTTTCCCATGAAAGGACCTGCGTAGTCCACGTGGAAGCGTGACCAAGGCTTGGTGGGCCAGGACCAGGGGCTAAGGGGGGCTTTCCTGGGTGCGTTGCCCAGCTGGGCACACGTGTTGCACCTGCGAACACAAAGTTCCAGGTCTGCATCTATCCCTGGCCCACCAAACGTGTGACCTGGCAATTGCCTTCATCATGACAATGCCCGGGTGCTCATTGTTGAAGTTTTCTGATAAATACCTCTCTGCCCTTCTGGGGCATGACAACTCGGTTTCCCCACAGTGGTCAATCGGCCTGAATCGAGAGTTCATCCTTGCACCTATGAAACGATTTAAACTCCTCAGGGCATGCCCCGTACGTGGCTGCCCAGTCCCCAATCAGGACACATTTCTTAACTAAAGATCGTAGCGGGTCTTTATTTGTCCAGACTTTAATCTGACGGGCTGTCACAGGTGAGCCTTCACTTTCGAAAGGTTCAACAGCCATGACCATCTCAGCATCATGCTCAGCTGCCCCCTTGGTGGTGGCTAGTGGTAGCCTGCTGAGTGCATTGGCACAGTTTTCAGTGCCCGGTCTATGCCGAATTGTGTAGTCATAGGTGGCTATCGTAAGTGCCCACCTCTGTATGCGGGTCGGTGCATTCGCATTTATGGCCTTGTTGTCAGCCAAAAGGGATGTTAGGGGTTTGTGATCTGTCTCCAGCTCAAATTTCCAGCCAAACAGGTACTGGTGCATTTTTTTTACTGCATATACACATGCTAGATCTCCCTTTTCTACCATCCCATAGCCCCTTTCTGTCTGCAACAGACTTCTGGAGGCATAAGCTACTGGCTGTAACTGACCTTTGGCATTCACATGCTGCAACACACACCTGACCCCATAGGACGACGCATCACACGTTAAAACTAATTTCTTACACGGGTCATATAACGTTAACAGTTTGTTGGAGCGTAAAAAATTGCGTGCTCTATCAAATCCCTTTCCTGGCTGTCCCCCCAGACCCAATCGCGACCTTTGCGTAGGAGCACATGTAGCGTGCTCAATTTGGGAAGAAAGTTGCCAAAATAGTTCAGGAGCCCCAGGAACGAACGCAGCTCCTTCATGTTACGGGGTCTGGGTGCTCTCTGGATCACTTCTGTTTTGGACGCAGTCGGTCTGATCCTGTCTGCTGCTACCCTTCTCCCCAGGAATTCTATCTCTGGAGCTAGGAAGGTGCACTTCGTCTTTTTCAGTCGCAGCCCTACCCGGTCGAGTCTGCGTAGCACCGCCTCCAGGTTGTGGAGTTGTTCTTCAGTATCGCGACCCATGATGAGGATGTCGTCTTGAAAAACCACCATCCTTGGAATCGATTTGAGGCTTTCCATATTTCGCTGAAAGATCGCGGCGGCCGAACGAATCCCGAACAGACATCTGTTATACTCAAACAACCCCTTGTGTGTCGTGATGGTGGTCAGCTTCTTCAACTCACTCGCCAGCTCCTGGGTCATGTAAGCTGAGGTCAGGTCCAGTTTTGAAAAAAGTTTGCCACCGGATAGCGTCGCAAAGAGGTCCTCCGCTCTCGGTAGCGGGTACTAGTCTTGGAGTGACACCCGATTGATGGTGGCCTTGTAATCGCCACATATCCTGACCGACCCATCCGCCTTGAGCACCGGCACAATCGGGCTCGCCCAGCCACTGAATTCGACTGGCGAGATAATGCCTTCCCTCAGCAGGCGGTCCAATTCGCATTCTATCTTTTCCCACATCACGTACGGCACCGCTCTGGCCTTGTGGTGTACTGGCCTGGCATCCGGGTTTATGTGAATCACTACCTTGGCCCCCATGAAAGCGCTGATACCGGGTTGAAATAATGAGTCAAATTTGTCCAGGACCTGTGAGCATGATACTCGTTCCACAGAAGAAATTGCATTGACATCGCCCCATTTCCAGTTCATGACAGCAAGCCAACTCCTCTCCAGTATTGCGGGACTGTCCCCCGGGACAATCTAGAATGGCAACCTGTTCTCCGAATCTTTGTGGGTCACGACTACCGTGGCGCTGCCTAGCACCGGAATGATATCATTTGTATATGTCCGTAGCAGTGCGTCAATCGGCAATAATTTTGGCTCCTGGCCTTGGACACCCACAACCTTTCAAACTGTTTGATACTCATCAGGGACTGGCTGGCCCCTGTGTCTAGCTCCATTGATACTGGGATGCCATTGAGGAGCACTTTCATCATTATTAGTGGCGTCCTGGTATATGAACTGTTTATGTACTCCACATGAACTCGCTGAACTTCAGCTTCCAGCGATTTCCCCCAGTATTCATTTGGCCTCGTAGGGCTTACATCGGGCCCGTCCTCCTCGTACATCAACCTGGCTGCAGGCTTCCTGCACATACTTTTTTTTTTTTTTTTTGCACATACGCGCCAAGTGACCGCTGACATTGCAGTTTCTGCAGGTATATTGCTGATGCCTGCGAGCTCTGGCTGGTTTTTGCCTCCACACTTCCAGCATGAGCTGGAGGCCCCGTTGTTGGAAACAAAAGGTCCCATTACCGTCTCTGACTGTCTCTGTAACTGTCCTTAAGCGCACCATTAACAGGTGTTGATGGCCCCATTATTGGCTGCATTGTCCATTGCGATGGCATGAATCGCCGTTCAGCTAGCCATTGTCTCTGTTGAATTCCCGCTTTGGGTTTGACATGCTGGGGCATGTCCGATTTCCCTTGTCTACCTAGAGAACTGTGTGCCACATTAACAATGTTGACTCCCTGGTCATTTGCCGCATTTGAGCCAAGATTTTTGCTATAAATCATTCTGGTCTTTTCCTCCCCTGAGATAATTGTCTGGTGTATCATAGTCGCCGCTTCCAAGGTCAAGTCTTTGGTCTCAATCAGTTTCCTGAAAACCCCAGCGTGCCCGATGCCCTCAATAAAAAAAGTCTCGCAGCATCTCTGCTCTGCATGCATCTGGGAACTTACATAGGCTCACCAGTCGCCTGAGATCTGCCACGAAGTCTGGAACGCTTTGCCCTTCTCGCCGCCGGTGCGTGTAAAACCGGTGTCTTGCCATGTGCATGCTGCTCGCCGGTTTAAGGTGTTCCCCGATCAACTTATTGAGCTCTTCGAACGTCTTGTCTGCCGGCTTCTCTGGCGCTAGGAGGTCATTCATCAGGGAGTACATTCTGGATCCATAAACCGTCAGGAGATGAGCCCTGTGTTTGTCGGCCGAATCCTGTCCCAACCATTCCTTAGTGACAAAACTTTGCTGTAGTCTCGCAATAAAGTCGTCTCAATCATCACCAACACAATACCTCTCTTCTGTGCTGCTAGTGGCCATGCTCGCGTGGTTTAAATCCCGGTTTCTCGTCGCCAATAATATGTCCTTACTATACAGTATAAATGCACACGAGGCCCATACTTGAGAAAAGATCACTCTGTGACCAGTTACCTTTATTACCAAGACCTCAAGAGGCAGACGGTGGGTGGAGCTTCCCCTTTTATATCGGAAATTCCAGGTTAGGTGTGTCTCCCACAAGTGCGCCCCCTGTGGTCAGTGTTCTCAAGGTGTACAACTTAGGTCAGCTTATACATGGGTTACAATGATAGTTGAATACATGACACAGAGCGTGGTGAATCTTTGGATTTCTCTCCCCCAGAGAGCTGTGGAGGCTCAGTCGTTGGGTATATTCAAGGCAGAGATCAATAGATTTTTGGATATTAAGGGAATCAAGGGATATGAGGACAGTGCAGAAAGTGGAGTTAGGGTAGAAGATCAGCCATGATCTCATTGGATGGCGGAGCAGGCTCGAGGAGCCGAACGGCCTACTCCTGCTCCTAATTCTTCTGTTTCTTATATCTTTTCTCATTGCCTTAAGCTCTCTTTAAAGGCAAAAGAAGTGTGGCGGGGAGGGGGATATAATTTGCTCTAAAAATATAAGAAAGGTGAAAAATGCTCACTTGACATCACGTTTCAGTATTCTAGATCTCAGCCCAGTCTCCAAATGTGCTTTGAATGCCCCTAAAGATTGCATCTCAACGACCCTGCAGGGCAACTTATCCCGGGCACACTTGTCACCCTTTAAGTGAAGAAGTTTCACATATATATATATATTCCTGTTCCTTTCATTCAGCTTTGTTTCAAAATGATTTATAGGATGTGCGTTGGCCAGGACATTTATGGGGTGAAATTGCCCCGTACCCCGATTGGGGTCGCTTAACCTTCCGGGGCCGGGACCTTAGCGCCTGGCGCGGAAGTCCTGCCCCCGTCATGGATTGCCCTTACCGCCCCTGAGAAGAAGCAGAGCGCAATCGCCTGCACTCCACTTCCTTTAGGGGCGGGTCCCAGGGCGCTACTGGAGCGAAATGTCCAGCGCTACGCCGATGCGCTACACGGGGCGGTGAAGGGTCACTGCGTATAAATGACGTCATCGCCGGTTGTGTGGTGGCCCGGGGCATTAACCGTGGGCCGTGGGCAGCGCTTCCGCAATCTCCTGGGCAATTTGCCGGCAGTCAGTAGCGCCCTCCCTTCCCCGGGTGAAAATTTTATAGCCCCATTAGCCCCATTAGCGCCCTCCCTTCCCCTTGTGCCCACCCAGAGGCGCTAATAGGCTTATAAAAAGAGGCAACTTCACCCCCTTAATATTTACTATTCTTTTCTATAATTGTCATCTCTTGCCCATTGTCCAGGCAAGGCTGATCAAACACCACTTTATTTGAGTGTGGATATTAAGGAGCGAGCCTTACTAATTAGACACCCTTTTTAAAAAAAAACTATTATGTTCAGTGAAAGTGGGAGAGCAACAGCCATGTAACACGATAGGACTGTTGGACTGACAGAGAAAGGTCAGGAGAGGGTCAACCGGTTTGGATTGTAGGAGCAGTGACTAAGAACATCAAACCGTTGTACAAACTTTACGGAACTCTCCATCCTTCTTGGCTTTTTAGATGGATGTTAGAATCAAATCATCGTCATCATAGGCAGTCCCTCGAAATCGAGGAAGACTTGCTTCCACTCTAAAAGTGAGTTTTCAGGTGACTGTACAGCCCAATATGGGAATTACAGTCTCTGTCACAGGTGGGACAGACAGTCGTTGAAGGAAAGGGTGGGTGGGACAGGTTTGCCGCACGCTCCTTCCGCTATCTGCGTTTGTTTTCTGCATGCTCGCTTCGACGAGACTCGAGGTGCTCAGCACCTTCCCAGATGCTCTTCCTCCACTTGGGGCGGTCTTGGGCCAGGGACTCCCAGGTGTCGGTGGGGATGTTGCACTTTATCAGTGAGGCTTTGAGGGTATCCTTGAAATAGAAGCTGAAGCACTGAATGATAAATTGCAGGTAAAAACCTTCACTCACTGGACTGAATTAGAGGACCTCGGGTAGACCATCTCTTTTAATACCCTGGGATGCATTTCATCAGGACCAGGGGACTTGTCTACCTTGAGTCCCATTAGCCTGTCTAGCACTGCCCCCCTAGTGATAGTGATTGTCTCTAGGTCCTCCCTTCCCACATTCCTGTGACCAGCAATTTTTGGCATGGTTTTTGTGTCTTCCACTGTGAAGACCGAAGCAAAATAATTGTTTAAGGTCTCAGCCATTTCCACATTTCCCATTATTAAATCCCCCTTCTCATCTTCTAAGGAATCAAGCGGCTGCTTTGTCCTGGATGTTGTCGAGCTTCTTGAGTGTTGTTGAAGCTGCACTCATCCAGGCAAGTGGACACTCCTGACTTGTGCCTTATAGATTGTGGAAAGGCTTTGGAGAGTCAGGAGGCGAGACACTCGCTGCAGAATACCCAGCCTCTGACCTGCTCTTGTGGCCACAGTATTTATGTGGCTGGTCCAGTCAAGTTTCTGATCAATGGTGACCCCCAGGATGTTGATGGTGGGGGATTTGGCGATGGTTATGTGTTGAATGTCAAGGGGTGGTTTTACACAGCCCGATATCCTTTTCTATTGACTTCAACAGAAAAGGAAATAGGACGGAGTGTAAAACCGACTGCTGCTCTCTTTGCAGGTCTGCCTGTGATGTATTCTTACAACATCACTAACAAACACACTACACAAGATGGCTCTGAACAGAAAACTGCCATCACATGATCCTTTGTTATTTAGTAGTTGCAGTACCACAGTAGTCCACTAGGTGGAGCTGCCCGGCACATTTATGCGAGGAGGTGCGTAAAGGGGGAAAGCCAAAATTGCAAGTGACCTTAATCATAGTAACACGGAGAAAATGTATTCTGTAGAAAGGATTGGTTGGAGCCAAGCAGAGAAAATAACGGAGAGCCTTACTTGCCTTTACTAATATAAGTAAAAAACAGCACCACCCGAGCAGCTCACCGCGTCTCTCTCCATCTATCGCTACCTTTGATCTCTCCACTCACTGCTGCTACATCTAAGAGTCTCTTTGATCTAACTGTAATCTGATTGCTCTCCCCGACTCGTTCACCTCTAATCACAGGAATAAGAGTAAACGAAAGTCAAAGACGGCTACAGGACTGAAAGAGAAAAAAATCGGTCTGATTATAGAAACCTGACCGAGGAGTGCCTTGATAGCAGCTGGGAAAACTCAAACAAAAGAGGATAATGTCAAACTGTGAACAACGGTGGGCAATCTATCTGGCAGAAGATGAACTTGTTCAGAGAGAATCAAGATCATCTTTAGTGAGAGATACACCAGCTTTGCTCAGCTGGCAGCCTGCTGCTGGGTTGAGTGCATAAACGAAGGTGACCCTCCATTGTAGTACTGTACGAAGGAAATCTTTGTTATCAGAGGTGACATCCTTCAGAGGAGATGTTAAACGGAGGTCCTTTCTGTCTGTCCAAGGGAATGTCTAAAACCCCATGATACTACTCGAAGAAGAGCAGCTAATCCTTTGCGTGCCCTGACAAAGACGTAAAAAAAAATCCCGGATTAACTGCTTGTTTTATTTCATTGCTGTTTGTGGGTGTTATGAATGTAACTATGTAATACTTGCCACCAGGGGGCGCGACTGTTGGAGTCCTAATGGTCACCTGCACACACGTGCAGGGCCGGTATAAAAGGTTGGCTGCCATGTTGTTAAGGCACTCTGCAGTTGTAATAAAGAAGACTAAGGTCGCACTAAGTTTAGCTCACAGTACTCAGCTTCTATACACAACAGTGGGATGTTCCTGGTGAATGATGGCTGCTTTCTTTGCCTACATAATAAGAGTCAGTGCTCTCCAAAAGATGTGCGAAGCACTTTGAAATGCTCCAAGAATGTAATGCAGTTCATAAGAACGTAAGAATTAGGAGCAGGAGTAGGTCCAGTCTGCTCCACCATTCAATAAGATCATGGCTGATCTATGACCTCAACTCCACTTTCCTGCCCAATCCCCATATCCCTTGTTTCTCCTAGAGTGCAAAAACGTATCTATCTCAACCTTGAATATACTCAACGACTGAGCATCCACAGCTCTCTGGGGTAGAGAATTCCAAAGATTCGCAACCCTCTGAGTGAAGAAATTTCTCCTCATCTCAGTCCTAAATAGCCGACACCCTATCTTGGCACTATGCCCCCTAGTTCTAGACTCACCAGCCAGGATAAAAGGAAAAGGAGGTGGGGTAGCATTGCTGGTTAAAGAGGAGATTAATGCAATAGTTAGGAAAGACATTAGCTTGGATGATGTGGAATCTATATGGGTAGAGCTGCAGAACACTAAAGGGCAAAAATCGTTAGTGGGAGTTGTGTACAGACCTCCAAACAGTAGTAGTGATGTTGGGGAGGGCATCAAACAGGAAATTAGGAGTGCATGCAATAAAGGTGCAGCAGTTATAATGGGTGACTTTAATATGCACATAGATTGCGCTAGCCAAACTGGAAGCAATACGGTGGAGGAGGATTTCCTGGAATGCATAAGGGATGGTTTTCTAGACCAATATGTCGAGGAACCAACTAGGGGGGAGGCCATCTTAGACTGGGTGTTGTGTAATGAGAGAGGATTAATTAGCAATCTCATTGTGCGAGGCCCCTTGGGGAAGAGTGACCATAATATGGTGGAATTCTGCATTAGGATGGAGAATGAAACAGTTAATTCAGAGACCATGGTCCAGAACTTAAAGAAGGGTAACTTTGAAGGTATGAGGCATGAATTGGCTAAGATAGATTGGCTAATGATACTTAAGGGGTTGACTGTGGATGGGCAATGGCAGACATTTAGAGAACGCATGGATGAATTACAACAATTGTACATTCCTGTCTGGCGTAAAAATAAAAAAGGGAAGGTGGCTCAACCGTGGCTATCTAGGGAAATCAGGGATAGTATTAAAGCCAAGGAAGTGGCATATAAATTGGCCAGAAATAGCAGCGAACCTGGGGACTGGGAGAAATTTAGAACTCAGCAGAGGAGGACAAAGGGTTTGATTAGGGTAGGGAAAATGGAGTACGAGAAGAAGCTTGCAGGGAACATTAAGGCGGATTGCAAAAGTTTCTATAGGTATGTAAAGAGAAAGAGGTTAGTAAAGACAAACGTAGGTCCCCTGCAGTCAGAATCAGGGGAAGTCATAACGGGGAACAAAGAAATGGCAGACCAATTGAACAAGTACTTTGGTTCAGTATTCACTAAGGAGGACACAAACAACCTTCCGGATATAAAAGTGGTCAGAGGGTCTATTAAGGAGGAGGAACTGAGGGAAATCTTTATTAGTCGGGAAATTGTGTTGGGGAAATTGATGGGATTGAAGGCCGATAAATCCCCAGGGCCTGATGGACTGCATCCCAGAGTACTTAAGGAGGTGGCCTTGGAAATAGTGGATGCATTGACAGTCATTTTCCAACATTCCATTGACTCTGGATCAGTTCCTATCGAGTGGAGGGTAGCCAATGTAACCCCACTTTTTAAAAAAGGAGGGAGAGAGAAAACAGGGAATTATAGACCGGTCAGCCTGACCTCAGTAGTGGGTAAAATGATGGAATCAATTATTAAGGATGTCATAGCAGCGCATTTGGAAAATGGTGACATGATAGGTCCAAGTCAGCATGGATTTGTAAAAGGGAGATCATGCTTGACAAATCTTCTGGAATTTTTTGAGGATGTTTCCAATAAAGTGGACAAAGGAGTACCAGTTGATGTGGTATATTTGGACTTTCAGAAGGCTTTCGACAAGGTCCCACACAGGAGATTAATGTGCAAAGTTAAAGCACATGGGATTGGGGGTAGTGTGGTGACGTGGATTGAGAACTGGTTGTCAGACAGGAAGCAAAGAGTAGGAGTAAATGGGTACTTTTCGGAATGGCAGGCAGTGACTAGTGGGGTACCGCAGGGTTCTGTGCTGGGGCCCCAGCTGTTTACATTGTACATTAATGATTTAGACGAGGGGATTAAATGTAGTATCTCCAAATTTGCGGATGACACTAAGTTGGGTGGCAGTGTGAGCTGCGAGGAGGATGCTATGAGGCTACAGAGTGACTTGGATAGGTTAGGTGAGTGGGCAAATGCGTGGCAGATGAAGTATAATGTGGATAAATGTGAGGTTATCCACTTTGGTGGTAAAAACAGAGAGACAGACTATTATCTGAATGGTGACAGATTAGGAAAAGGGAAGGTGCAACGAGACCTGGGTGTCATGGTACTTCAGTCATTGAAGGTTGGCATGCAGGTACAGCAGGCGGTTAAGAAAGCAAATGGCATGTTGGCCTTCATAGCGAGGGGATTTGAGTACAGGGGCAGGGAGGTGTTGCTACAGTTGTACAGGGCCTTGGTGAGGCCACACCTGGAGTATTGTGTACAGTTTTGGTCTCCTAACTTGAGGAAGGACATACTTGCTGTTGAGGGAGTGCAGCGAAGATTCACCAGACTGATTCCCGGGATGGTGGGACTGACCTATCAAGAAAGACTGAATCAACTGGGCTTGTATTCACTGGAGTTCAGAAGAGTGAGAGGGGACCTCATAGAAACGTTTAAAATTCTGACGGGTTTGGACAGGTTGGATGCAGGAAGAATGTTCCCAATGTTGGGGAAGTCCAGAACCAGGGGTCACAGTCTAAGGATAAGGGGTAAGCCATTTAGGACCGAGATAAGGAGAAACTTCTTCACCCAGAGAGTGGTGAACCTGTGGAATTCTCTACCACAGAAAGTTGTTGAGGCCAATTCACTAAATATATTCAAAAGGGAGTTAGATGAAGTCCTTACTACTCCGGGGATCAAGGGGTATGGCGTGAAAGCAGGAAGTGGGTACTGAAGTTTCATGTTCAGCCATGAACTCGTTGAATGGCGGTGCAGGCTAGAAGGGCTGAATGGCCTGCTCCTGCACCTATTTTCTATGTTTCTATGTTTCTCAGCATCTACCCTGTCAATCCCCCTCAGAATCTTGTATGTTTCAATGAGATCTCCTCTCATTCTTCTAATCTCCAGAAAGTATAGGCCCAATCTACTCAATCTCTCCTCACAGGACCGCCCTCTCATCCCAGGGATGGGTCTAGTGAGGCTTCCTTGAAGCGCCTCTAAGGCAAGTCTATCCTTCCTCAGGTAAGGTGACCAAATTGTGCACAATACTCCAGGTGTAGTCTCTCCAAAGCCCTGTACAATTGTAGCAAGACTTTCTTATTCTTGTACTTGCATGTACTCTTGTACTCTTGGACTTCCTTGATAATGTGCAACATCTCCACCGGCACCTGGGAGTCCCTGGTCCAAGACCACCCTAAGTGGAGGAAGAGCATCCGGGAGGGCGCTGAGCACCTCGAGTCTCATCGCCGAGAGCATGCAGAAAACAAACGGAAGGAGCGTGCGGCAAACCAGACTGCCCACCCACCCTTCCCTTCAATGACTGTCTGCCCCACCTGTGACAGAGACTGTAATTCCCGTATTGGACTGTACAGTCACCGGAGAACTCATTTTTGGAGTGGAAGCAAGTCTTCCTCAATTTCGAGGGACTGCCTATGATGATGACTCTTGCAACAAAGACCAACATGCCATTTGACTTACTAGTTCCTTGTTATAAAATTATGAAGAAGGATAATATGGAGAATTGGCTACGAGAAAGATTTCCATCTATACATGTCCGCAGAGCATCCCAAAGTGCCTCACAGCCAAAGAATTACCATTTGCAGTGTTGAAACTGATATTATGTAAGCAAATGTGGTAGCCATTGCACACAGCAAAGTCCCAGAAACAGCACAGAGATAAAAAGAGCTGAGTTTTGGTGCTGTTGATTGAGGGATGAATATTGGCCAGGACTTCAGGCAAACTCCCCTGCTCTTCTTTGAAATAGTGACCTTGGGATCTTTTACGACCACCTGAGAGGGCAGACGGGGCCTCGGTTTAACGTCTCTTTCGAAAGCCCAAGCCTCCAAAAATACCAGATTTCCCCGGTACTACATTGAACTCACCGTAGAGTCTGTGCTCAGACCCTGCCGTGGGGCTTGAACCCACAACCTTCTAACGGAGGTCAGCGTGCTACACGGAGCTAAGCTGTGTTTTTAGGTGGGCTGGATGAAGTAATGCAGAATAGGAACCTGAGGTTCTGTCTCGATGATAACTGGCAAAACATTTGTTAGTAGACATAAGCCATGTCATATTATGTCATAAATCACTGAATTTATTTTTCAGGCTACAGAAGAACTTCTCACCTTGTTGGATTTGGAGAAGCACAGTTTTAGTCTGGGACAGAGTCAGGTGCGTATAACACTGAGAGACCTCCATCTGTGCAGCAATGGAATAAACCTCCCAGGAAGTCACACTTACATTTCAGACATAAAATCAAGGCACATGCTTTATCAGGTTGCCACCCATCCTGTGTTAGGCTGGGCAGTCTGTATGCAGGTCGCCATTGTGATAGGTCACGGTCACTCGTCCATCTCCCGTGGCATTGCACATAATCCAGGCCAATTTGAATTTGTCTGGTCAAGCAGTGTTAGAGGGTAAGGGAATAATGGAACCAAACTGGGTGGGGGAGGGAGAGGAAGATAGGAGGGGGGAGGTGGCGGGTGCAGAACAAAGTGGGATGAGGATGGAATAGAGGGAGAGAACGGGGAAGTGGAGAAGAATGGGGTGGGATGGGGTGGTGACAGGTGAGGAAGGGAAGAGGAGGAGAGGAAGAGGAAGAGAAATTAGGAGAGTGGGCCGGGTGGGAGAGAGGGGGAGAGAGATCCAGGAGAGGCAGAGATTCAATGGACTGCATCTCTGTCTGGGAAATCCTGAGTGTGAGGGGTGGGAGGTGTCGGTGATTGATAAAATAACCCGGTGGGGGGAGTGCTGAAGTATCGAAATAAAAATTGGGAGAGATGTAAAACCGACTGCCGGTTTTCTGTCAACCATTTTACACAATCGCCCAAAATCAAAATGTCCCCCATCATGTTTAGAACATAAGGTATAGGAGCAGGAGTAGGCCTTATGGCTCCTCCATTTAACAAGATCATGGCTGATCTTCTACCTCAACTCCATTTTCACCACGCGATCCCCATACCCCTTGATTCAGAAGCTTATCCATTCGGGCACCAATATAACCTATAAAACAGTCAGCTCTAAACTGTGGTCATTGGATTGGATTTAATATAAACTAAGTTGCACTATTTTTTTTAGATAGAATTTACAGCACAGAAACAGGCTATTTGGCCCAACTGGTCTATGCCGGTGTTTATGCTCCACACGAGACTCCTCCCACTATTCTTCATCTAAACCTATCAGCGGATCCTTCTGACTCCTTCATGCACACAGTGCACCCAAAAGGACAGCATTTCAGTAAAACTAGGATTTCTTAAAAGAAGCTTGGATACACTGAAACTCAATAAATAAATGATTTTTGAAAAATTCGATCCTGGGATGTGGGCGTCGCTGGCAAGGCCAGCATTTATTGCCCATCCCTAATTGCCCCTTGAGAAGGTGGTGGTCAGCTGCCTTCTTGAACCATTGCAGTCCGCGTGGTGGAGGTACTCCCACAGTGGCTCGCTAGGCCATTTCAGAGGCCCGTTAAGAGTTAGGGTAAGGTTAGGGTCCTGCTTTTATTAATTGGTTCTCAGGAAAGTACATTGCCATTTTCTGAAGCTATTGTCGATATAGATGTCCATTCAGAAGTATATTTGTGAAGCTATCGTACGTATTTATTTATCGTTCATGGGATGAGGGCGTCACTGGCAAGGCCAGCATTTATTGCCCATCCGAAGGTGGTGGTACCTTATACAACTGAGTGGCTTGCTAGGCCATTTCAGAGGGCAGTTAAGAGTCAACCACATCGAGGTGGGTCTGGAGTCACATATAGGCCAGACTGGGTAAGGTCGGCGGATTTCCTTCCATAAATGTCATTCGTGAACCAGAAGACTTTTCTACAACAATCCATTAGTTTCACGGTCGCTATGACTGATGCTGGCTTTTTATTCCAGATTTTTGATTAATTAACTGAATTTAAATTCCCCAGTTGCCGTGGTGGGATTGGAACTTGTGTCTCCAGATCATTAGTCCAGACCTCTGGATTACTGGTCCAGTGACATAACCTACCCACTACTAATGCTACCGAACTCACTACTGGAGTGAAACCTTCGCCTAATCTTTGAATGTGGATTGATTTCCCACCAGATCTTCTTCAAAGCCGGAGTGGTGCCCCGATTGGAGAGAGACCGCGAGAAGCTGATTTGCCGCAACTTAATCTTGCTGCAGGCTGTGGGACAGGGATTCCTTGGACGGCAACAATTCAAAAAAATGAAGGTAAAGCTCTCCTGTTATGTGCGTTAATGGTTGCCGTGGCCTACGGCCCACATCTAAAAATGTGTACTTAAAGAGGAAGAAATAAAATGTAAGGGTTTGAAATTTGGTCCCGGTGTTGTGTCGGCATGCCTGTTCACTGTGTAATGTCTGTAACACTGTATGCAACATTGAATGTATCCTTGTACTGTACACACCTTACCGGTACACTAGAGGGTGCTGTTGCTGGAGGCCTAGGGGTTGCCTGCACATGGCAGGTAACCCAGTATAAAAAGCAACACACAGCTTGTTGTCGTCACTCAGGAGCTGCTAATAAAAGACTGCAGGTCTGCAGAGTTTAAGCACCATATCCTGCCTGATGGAGTCATTAGTAAAGGTGCCTACATACACAACACCCGGGACCCCCGATGTCCCACCACCTTTCCCCGGCTGTACGGACGCCTGCCGATGAGGCCACCGTACTCACCTAATTTCTGAGCCGCCACGGCAAAGGGACGTTTGCACGCTCGATGACATCACCACGTGGGCGTCGCCCTCATCGCCCAACTAAATTTTGAGGCGGTGACATGGGCTGAGCGCTGATTTTAACGGCAGGCGGTAGGTGCCGCCTCAAACGGCGAAATTCAGTTTTGCCGCCCAAAGATGAGAGAGCAGCGCTAAAAGTGGCATTCCGCACTCACCCTCGGGGCCCCAACGGAGCGGGAGCTCAGGAGGCCGACCGAATTCACCCACGGTCGGCTGCTGGCAGGCGAGTTTCCAAAAAAAAAAAGAAAAAGAAATGTTGCCGACACTTCCCCACTGATCCCATTCGCACCTAAGTGCTAACAATAAACCGAAACACCTTGATCCCTGGACCCTACCATCCCGGGACCCCTGATGTCCCACCACATTTCCCCGGCTGTACGGACCCTTGCCGGTAAGGCCACCGTACTCGCCTAATTCCCCGGCCGCGACGGCAAGGGGACGTTGCACGCTCGATGATGTCACCACGTGGGTGGCGGCTGAGCGCGCAGCGGTACGTCTTTGGCCCCCACCGCCCAACTAAAGTTCCCGAAGACCAGGAACCCGGTTGCCACCGACGGCAAGGACTTAGCCACCTATGAGCTGCCCCTCTCCGGCGGCAGTGGACGGCGTTAAAAAAACTAATTCCAACCCCATAATTATCGATACACTATGAAGGTCTGGTTCCATGGCACCTGAATTTTCCCTTTCAGAAAGGCCTGTACACCCCAGCGTCGAATGAGCTGACTGCGGTGTTTTTTTTTCTCTTTCTCCAGACCCAGCGTTTAGCCCTTTGCTGCATTCAGAAGAACATCAAGAAGTACTGGCTGGTCCATCAGTGGCAATGGTGGCAGCTGATGTCAAGAATCCGTCCGATGCTTAACATTAACTTGGCTGATAAAAATCTTCGAGTCAAAGAGGTATGTTTGCGACATAGCGGCAGGGAGATGTACAGGCCTCTCCACCCCAGCCCCCCGAAATTTTTCATATTGTCAGCCAGTGGCAGAGTGGGTGGCACTCTCGCCTCTGAGTCAGAAGGTCGTTGGATAAAGTCCCACTCCAGAGACTTGAGCACAAAAATCGAGGCTGTCACTCCCAGTGCAGTGCTGAGGGAGCACTGCACTGTCGGAGGAGCCGTCTTTCGGATGAGACATCAAACCGTCTGCCCTCGCAGGTGGATATAAAAGATCCCATGGCACTATTTCGAAGAAGAGCAGGGGAGTTCTCCCCGGTGTCCAGGCCAATATTTATCCATCCAGCACAGAACAAAATAGACTATCTGTTGTGTGTGGGAGCTTGCTGTGCAAAAATTAGCTGCCGCATTTCCTACAGTACAACAGTGACTACACTCCAAAAAGTACTTCCTTGGCTGTAAAGCGCTTTGGGACGTCTGGTGGTCGTGAAAGGCGCAATATAAGTTCTTTCTCCCTTTCTTTCTATATCTTTTGAAAGAATGTGCCTCACGTCGCCTAATAGAACACAGGAGCAACAGATATTCTTCCAGAGCAAGTCAGTTGCGCAATTCAATCAGTGAAACCGATTAGTTGGATGTGTGTTTCTTGATGCTCGCTGGGATAATGCAGCGCATGGTAGCAAGGTTATTGATAGACTCGTCTCACATAAACAGCAGTTGGGACTTGTGCTTTAGAGTTTAGTCACACTAGACTGTCTCCTGTCCATTTGCTTTATTTGAATTGTTAAATTGATGTAAATATTTATTTTCTAGCCAGCCTGGGAATGTAAAGAAATGCGATATAAAGAGTACAATCCGATAGAAGGAGATGATTTCATTGTTTTACCAATCTTCTGGGAGTGCTGCACTTTTGTTTTATTCAGGTGTCGGAGATTAGAGTTACTTTCATATGTCGCTCAGACATCAGTCCTGCCCCAACCTCAGAATACCATGGTGAACCTCCTACATTACACAGTATTACACAGTATTTACAGCACAGAACCAGGCCACTCGGCTCAACAGGTTCATGCCAGTGTTTAAGCTCCACTTGCATCTCCTCTCACCCTTCTTCATCTAACCCCCATCACTATATCCTTCAATCCCTTTCTCCTTCATGTGTTTATCGAGCTGCCCCTTGAATGCATCTATGCTATTCGCCTCAACTACTTGTGGCAGCGAGTTCCACATTCTATCCACTCTCTGGGTGAAGAAGTTTCTCCTGAATTCCCTATTGGATTTATTAGTGACTGTCTTATATTGATGGCCCTAGTTCTGCTGGGACAGGGCATTGGTGATGGAATTTGGGGTGGAGCCCAGATCTGGCAGGGTCCCATCCCCTTTCAGCTCCATCTGAAATCCTGGCGTTTCCAGGGGCCAGGTCCATAATATGTCTGAACACAAAAGGGCAAGCATGTTATAATAGAATGTGAATGAGGAAAATACATCATCCTGGCAAAGGTGGACGCCATGGATGCCTGTTAGTCCCTGACAATGTCCTGTGTTGTTGAGGCTATGGGTGGCAAGACACAGGAATTCCAAAATTCTTGGGCATGATTTTCAGTTCAATATATAACAACATAAGGACATAGAAATAGGAGCAGGAGTAGGCCATACGGCACCTCGAGCTTGCTCCGCCATTTAATACGATCATGGCTGATCCGATCATGGTCTCAGCTCCACTTCCCTGCCCGCTCCCCATAACCCCTTATTCCCTTATCGGTTAAGAAACTGTCTATCTCTGTCTTAAAATTATTCAATGACCCAGCTTCCAAAACTCTCTGAGACAGCGAATTCCACAGATTTACAACCCACTGAGAGAAGAAATTCCTCCTCATGTCAGTTGGGCAGCCCTTTATTCTAAGATTATGCCCCCTATTTCTAGTCTCCCCTATCAGTGGAAACATCCTCTCTGCATCCACCTTGTCAAGCCTCCTCATAATCTTATACGTTTCGATAAGATCACCTCTCATTCTTCTGAATTCCAATGAGTAGAGGCCCAACCTACTCAACCTTTCCTCATAAGTCAGCCCCCTCATCTTCGGAATCAACCTAGTTAACCTTCTCTGAACTGCCTCAAAAGCAAGTATATCCTTTCGAATATATGGAAACCAAAACTGCACTCAGTATTCCAGGTGTGGCCTCACCAATACCCCGTATAGCTGTAGCAAGACTTCTCTGCTTTTAGACTCCATCCCCTTTGCAATATAAAGGCCAAGATGCCGAGTGACTGAATTGCATTGCCTATACCAGCAGAAGAAAGCAGGAGTAACTTTTTAGCTAATTTATTGGCCCAGAAATTGCGGTCGGAGGCTTCCCGCGGGTGAATGACTCCGACCTTAGAAATTTCTACGAAAGTACCTGGTGGTCCCGGAGATTGGGAGACTTGTGGTCCTAGAGCACTACGCAAATGCCAGCATAGAGGCCCATATATCCCAGGAGAGCATGAGTATCAGTATATGGCCCAACCTATCAGGGTATGGGGATCCCCTTCATACTTGTGAGTTCTGTATGTACTTATCTTATTTAACAGGATTTTAAATGTTTAAATTATTTAAAAATATATATTTTTCCCTACTTTAAAAGCAGGCCTTACATGTGCTTTTATCAGTCGCAAGAATTTGCAGAATATTTGCAGCCCAACTCTCTCTGCCCATGGAGGCCCTTCAGTTTCGGATGTGGTGGATCAGTCAAGAGGATCTTTGACAGATCGCAAGTTCCGGGTTTAGGTGCATGCGCTTCGCATACCCTAAACCCGGAACTTGTAGGGCCCTCTATGGGCACATGTGCACCTCGTACACACCCGTAGTGGCCGCAAATCTCGGCCCATGATGAACAGTCCGAGTCCTACAGGCCCGATGGTGCTGTGGCACTTTGCTTCAGCAAAAGTCCTTCTCTGTACCTGCCCTTCCCGGGTGATCACTCCAGTTGGCCCACATCATAGAATTATAGAATAGTTACAGCACAGCAGGAGGCCATTCAGCCCATGATCTTCAATGCTCCTTTACCTATGTATTTAATTTTTATCCCTGACCATTTTTAAAGCTGGGAATACACAAGTTGATCTTCAAAATGAAGTAATGGAGCTAGATATCTGGGAGCACCAACTGTAATTTGTTGTTCTTTCATCGCATTAGATCTGTTCATTAATCTTCGTGTTTCATATTAATTTGTGCCCATGAAATTGAGGTTTCCATCCTCTTGCTGGCCCCTCGGTCACGTTGAACCCAATGAAATACAATCATTAAAATAGTTAAAGGTCCTCTTGTTTCAGCGTCCTGCTAGACTTTGAGTTAAGCTTCGAACCACATATTCATTCCATCACCAGCACTTCCTTGTTCCACCTTCGAAATAACACCCACCTCCGACTCTAGTCATGGAAATTCACCTTTTAATAGTAAGATTTTAAATGGAATAGAAGAGCAGGGTGGGGGGGGGGGGGGGCTTGGTGTGTTATAGATAGATATTTGGACTCTAGGAGAATCGAGGGATATGGAGATCGGGTGGGAAAGTGGAGTTGAGGTCAATGATCAGCCAGGATCTTATTGAATGGTGGAGCAGGCTCGAGGGGCCATCTGGCCTCCTACTGCCCCTATTTCTTATGGTCTTATGTTGGTGTGCAGATACCCAGGTTATTAAAAGTAGCAGCACAACTAGGTTAGACCATATTAAGACAATCCTAGGCTTTACATATAAATATATAGAATACAAGAGAAAGGATCTAATGCTGAATTTATACAAAACCAGGGTTGGAGTTTATGTACAGTTTAGGACATTCCATTATAAAAGCAATGGGAAAGGGGCAGGACTGATTCACTAGGATGTTGCCAGACCAGAATTACAGTTACACATTTGCCTCTAGATCCAACGAGGTTTAGGGAGGACCCGATGGAGGTCTTCAAGATTAGGAAGCTACTGAGAAAGCCATACAAATAATGTTTCTGTGGCCTAGTTTGCAGTGTACATGGTCTTCCTGTAGAAATGCCATCTATTTTCCAGCGAGCTTAGGCATACGCTGGCAAGAACCAAGACTTGGGGGTTCGCTCGTCTGAAAGAATACTGTTGGTGTTTTACTATCTAAAACTGTGCCGATTGCCATGACCGAGCACCAGTAAGGTGCCAACCAATTAGAGTGTGGCTAGTGAGTTTACCGGGAGTTGAGCAGGAAGAATCTCAACTCCCAGTGATAGGGTTAACCCTTTCAGGTCCAAGTACTGAGCCCGTCTGACTGTCCAGTTACCAGCAGCGCCCTGCAGTACTGTAGACCCACTCGGCTCCAGTATTGGATGACAGAGTCTGCTACAAAGGCTTTGACTGTGTTCCGGCTTTCCGTCGCCAGGCAGATCATCTTGGAGCAAACTAAAAGCCAAAGAGATTTTATTTACCTTTCCACCCCGCCCCGCTCCCCACCGCCCCGCTCCCGAAAGTGGATTTTTTTGTGTAGTTCCTAACAAGGCGTTTTTTTTATGTGACTAGGAGGAGGTCGGTGCATTGCGCAAGAAGTTGGAGAAATCTGACCGGGAACGCAAGGAGATCAGAGAGAACGCTGACCTACTCGAGGGCAAGGCAAGCTCGCTTTTAGTTACTCGTTTGTTACTGTGTATTTTCCACACTTTGTTCGGCGTGAGCCTGATGGGCAAGTGACCTTTTCTCACTCCAGACTTTATGTTCCGATCTTTTTTCATTTATTCATTATTTCTATAATCAATCAGCTGATAGAAGGGTTAGCTGAATACGCCAGGAATGTAGGCTATGAATATATCATCCATACTGCCGTGGTGAGTCCTGGTTTTTGGAACGTCTTGATCCCTTTCTGGCTTATAAAACACCGAGAAAAAGGACATAGGTAGTCAATCAGGTTTTTAAAGCGAAAGCTGTGAAGGTTTTTGCCAAGATATCGGCGCTCCTCTAATTCTGCCCTCCTGAGCACCCCTGATTATAATCACTTAACCATTGGTGGCCGAGCCTTCTGTTGCCTGGGCCCCAAGCTCTGGAACTCCCTGCCTAAACCTCTCTACCTCTCTTTCCTCCTTCAGGACGCTCCTTCGAACCTACCTCTTTGACCAAGCTTTTGGTCACCTGTGCTGATATCTACTTATGTGTATCGGTGTCAAATTGTTTTATCTCATAATACACCTGTGAGGTGCTTGGGACGTTTCACTCTGTTAAAGGCGCGATATAAATACAAGTTGTTGTTGTTGTAGATTTAGGCCGATGTGAGTCAACGCCTGTAAAAGTAAGATGCTCGGGCCATTTAAGGAGGCCACTGATGCCACTGATCCTGAGACGGTATCGACAGCAGACCGTAAACGTGTAACAAGCATTCTGTTGAAGAAAGCAGAAATTCTGCTTGTAGACCAAAAGGAGATTGCCCATATTCCCCAATGGAGATAGACCTTGAGTTAGCTTCATTAGCTGCATGTAATATTCTTCCTTTATTCGTCATGCTCAACAGAACAAATGTAATCTTTTGTGTTTCTTATCCTATCTAATCCCTGGTGAGAATGCATCTTTAGCTGTATTTTCTTTAGAAATTCATTCTCGGGATGTGGGCATTGCTGACAAGGCCGGCATTTATTGCCCATCCCTAATTGCCCCTTGAGAAGGTGGTGGTGAGCCGTCTTCTTGAACCGCTGCAGTCCGTGTGGTGAAGGTGCTCCCACTGTGCCGTTAGGGAGGGAGATCCAGGATTTTGACCCAGCGGCGGTGAAGGAACGGCGATATACTTCCAAGTCAGGATGGTGTGTGACTTGGAGGGGAACTGGGAGGTGGTGGTGTTCCCATGCGCCTGCTGCCCTTGTCCTTCTAGGTGGTAGAGGTCGTGGGTTTTGGAGGTGCTGCCGAAGGAGCGGCGAGAGATCGTGGCGGAGGCGCGACAGATGAGGGTACGGGGCCCAGATGAGCCGAAGGCCCAGGGGCAGCACGGGCCAGCCCACACTGCGATATGTGTGCGCAATAGGTCCGTGCAGCAGAGCAGGTCTCCGGTCGTCCTGCTTAACCCTTGCCTCTGGAAAAAGGCCAAGCTCTGTCAAGCCCGTGTGGTAGCTGATTTGCAACGGTCACCGCATGTTCAAAAAATCCACGCACAGGCATCTTCCACCACCTCAATTGGAGCTCAGGACTGGAATATCAGGTCCTTCATTGAAACATCTGTGAACTCTGGTGGAAGCAAGTCATCCTCGTTCGAGGGACTGCCTATGATGATGATGTGTATTCAATCCTTTGCTCGGGTTTATTTACACCCCTTTCTCTGTGGTGACTCCCGTTTTGAGCAGCTGTGCCCTCATCAGGTTGCCCTGGTCTGTTTTGGCCATCGGGAAACTCTGGAGATTTGATCCCCGATCATAGAGTTCCTCAAAGACGCTTTTATACTTCCTGGGGCTTTTGTTCCTGTTTGGGGGGAGGCGGGGGCAGAAACTGCTTCAAGCGCTCTTTACATTTCTGTTGGGGACGGGTCTCAGTCGACGCACTCAGTTCTCCCGCCTAATATGGAGACCCAAATTGCAAATGTGCAGGATCAGATCCACACGCTGACCTTGGTGGAACAGGAAGCTTTAACCAGACAGCGGATTTGTAGACAAATGGGTTTGCAGTGTGCTGTACTCTTGGAGTATAAAAGTGCCTGAAGTGAACACTTGCTGGGTAGATTTGGCATGGATTGAACAGTTATGATAAACAGTCGGGAGAATGGGGAATAAATTAATAGGACGTGCGATGTACATAAAACCTTCCAGTTCTCGCTCTCCCAGGTGGTCCACATTTAAACCATCGCACAGCAGATGCATTTTGTATTAAGCTGCTTTTGTTGGTGTTTGCAGAAGCTGGAAGCCCGATTCCCAGCAGCAAACCTCTTAATTGTCTCCTTGAGCAACAGTGGTAATTGGACCATGTTCCAGACTCTCAAATAATCATCACTGCGTTTCAAAATATGAATGATTGAACAGGGCTTGCTCCCAATTGCATCAAAGAGGTGTCTATATTGATTAGAAAGGTGAACTCGCCCGTGATAATCTATCCTCCAGTAGTTTTCGATTGTCCTGCTCGGTGTGTGATGTATGATTCTGGGAGCCATGAAGGGAACCTGTGTGGAATTTGCAACTAAGGGGGATATTAGTCATTGCAAAAGGACAATAAAGTTTCACGCTGATGCACAAAAGTTCCTAAAAGCAACATAAAACGATTTTGAACCTAACTCTTGAGGGTGGAAATATCAGAATAATGAAATGACAAACCCAGCAACTGAAACACTTTACTTCCAAACAGAAGGACCATTGGGGAGAGGGGGGGGGGGGTATTTTTCAGGGGTCAGTGGGTGCAATTGGTGGCGGGTCGGGTGGGGGGAACATTTTTTTTGACAGCGGGTTGGGACCCCGCCATCAACCCACCGCCACACACCTTTCCCAGATGTCGGATCTGTCAACGCTCAGCAGACCCAACAAGCAGCGGCGGGGGAGGCAATTCAGGTCCCTCATCATCATCATCATCATCACAGGCAGTCCCTCGGAGGTCCCTCATCGTCATCATCATCACAGGAAGTCCCTCGGAGGTCCCTCATCGTCATCATCATCACAGGAAGTCCCTCGGAGGTCCCTCATCCTCATCATCATCATCACAGGCAGTCCCTCAGAGCTCACTCATTGTTATAGGCAGTCGCTCGGAGGTCACTCATCGTCACAGACAGTCCCTCGGAGGTCACTCATCATCATAGGCAGTCCCTCGGAGGTAAATCATCATCACAGGCAGTCCCTCAGAGGTCACTCATCGTCACAGGCAGTCCCTCAGAGGTCACTCATCATCACAGGCAGTCCCTCGGAGGTAAATCATCATCACAGGCAGTCCCTCAGAGGTCACTCATCGTCATAGGCAGTCCCTCGGAGGTAAATCATCATCACAGGCAGTCCCTCGGAGGTAAATCATCATCACAGGCAGTCCCTCGGAGGTCACTCATCATCACAGGCAGTCCCTCGGAGGTCACTCATCATCACAGGCAGTCCCTCAGAGGTCACTCATCATCACAGACAGTCCCTCGGAGGTCACTCATCATCATAGGCAGTCCCTCAGAGGTCACACATCATCACAGGCAGTCCCTCAGAGGTCACTCATCATCACAGGCAGTCCCTCAGAGGTCACACATCATCACAGGAAGTCCCTCGGAGGTCACTCATCATCACAGGCAGTCCCTCAGAGGTCACTCATCATCACAGACAGTCCCTCGGAGGTCACTCATCATCATAGGCAGTCCCTCGGAGGTCACTCATCATCATAGGCAGTCCCTCGGAGGTAAATCATCATCACAGGCAGTCCCTCAGAGGTCACTCATCATCACAGGCAGTCCCTCAGAGGTCACTCATCATCACAGGCAGTCCCTCAGAGGTCACTCATCATCACAGACAGTCCCTCGGAGGTCACTCATCATCATAGGCAGTCCCTCAGAGGTCACACATCATCACAGGCAGTCCCTCAGAGGTCACTCATCATCACAGGCAGTCCCTCAGAGGTCACACATCATCACAGGCAGTCCCTCGGAGGTCACTCATCATCACAGGCAGTCCCTCAGAGGTCACTCATCATCACAGACAGTCCCTCGGAGGTCACTCATCATCATAGGCAGTCCCTCGGAGGTCACTCATCATCATAGGCAGTCCCTCGGAGGTAAATCATCATCACAGGCAGTCCCTCAGAGGTCACTCATCATCACAGGCAGTCCCTCAGAGGTCACTCATCATCACAGGCAGTCCCTCAGAGGTCACTCATCATCACAGACAGTCCCTCGGAGGTCACTCATCATCATAGACAGTCCCTCGGAGGTAAATCATCATCACAGGCAGTCCCTCAGAGGTCACTCATCGTCATAGGCAGTCCCTCGGAGGTAAATCATCATCACAGGCAGTCCCTCAGAGGTCACTCATCATCACTCATCATCACAGGCAGTCCCTCAGAGGTCACTCATCATCACTCATCATCACAGGCAGGGTCTCGAAGCGAGGATGACTTGCTTCCACGCCAAAAAAGGATGAGTTCACAGGTGTTTCAATGAAGGACCTAATATCCCAGGTCCTGAACTATATCCTGAAGGGTGGAAGATGCCTGTGCGTGGATTTTTTTTAACGTGTGGTGGCCGTTGCACGCCAGCCACCACACGGGCTTGACCGAGCTAGGTCTTGGTCCAGTGGCAAGAGTTAACCAAGATGACTGGAGACGTGTTTTGCTGCACGGACCTGGTGTACACACATATTGCGGTGTGGGCTGGGCCCGTGCTGCCCCTGGGCCCTCGCTTCTGCTGGGCTCCGAACTCACGCCTCTCCAGGGCCCCGATCACCTCCCTCTACAATCTCTCACCGCTCCTTCGCCCTGACCTCGCTGCTCCTGCTGTACCTGCCCACGCTCCAATCACCCGACCTGGACCTTGATGATATCCCTCTTTGCTGCCGTCACCCCCCTGCACCAGTTCACGTTGTACCTTGCCGTGGTACACCGCCGCACTGCCCATGGCTGCTGCTCGCCATTCCTTTTATGGCCCCGACCTACCGCTGATGGTCTCTCTCAGGTTGGAGCCGCCACGCACGGAGATCACTATGAACTTGTTAACAGACCATTCAGAACTATTTTCAGCTCACCTTCAGAGCTTACCAGGTCAACCATGGGGTCCACGCTGCTTGGGGATCACGTCAGGTAAGCAGGTCGTGAGTTGTGTGACCATGAAATCATCTCTTTACTTGACAGCTGCAAATGTGCTATAAAAGCTCCCATCTCACAGTTGTTCACTTTCCAAACTCTGAAGCTGTTGCTTGCTGCATTTGGAAGACAGATTGAACTTTATGCAGGTTGTAAGTGTTTAGAGTAAACTTTGTATCCTGTATCACCTCATTGGAATAACCATCTCTCACCATTGACAGATCGCTTCTGTCATCTCAAGTTCAGCTGCCATCTATTACATCAGCATTGGTGCCCTTGAAACTATCTCACCTTGGTCCTCAGAATCCCACCACGATCAGCCCCAACATCAGTAGCACCAGTCACACCAGCAGACCAACAACAACACCAACCTTCTTGCAATCAACTAATGCTGCACAGGGCATCAGCACCCGACCACATTGCTGCCCGGGACGCCAGCGATGGCCTCACCATGGTCAGATTTACTTCATTTGATGCTGTATCCCTGGCTGCCACATGATGCGCCAGATTGGCACCACCCCACACCAAGATCATAAAGCATCCCTACAATGTCCAAGCCATTCCTTTGCAGGGGGTACCGTTATGTCTCTCCATTCACTGCAACTCACTAATCCACTTCCAAAGGTGCACACAGATCTGTTCAAGAACGCAAAGTGTTGAATATAAAGGTTTCAATGTTTGACACCACATTAACCAGAAATTTTACATGAATATTGCATAAGACACTCAAGTGCCTACCCTTGTGTGCTGTTAGTTGGTTTGATTGGATAAGGATGAGGGTGAATGTGAGGGGTAGCTAGTGAGACGGGGAAGTGATAATGTAGATAGAGAGGGATGGGTGGAGGTGCAAGGTATGTTAATGTGAGTAAGGATGTGCATGAGTAGGGTAGGGAAGGCCGAGTGATGGGGATGTGATGAATGGAACAGCAGGATGAGATTGAGTGTGACTTTGCAGTAACGTTTCGTGATCTACTGAGATCATTGGAAGGTTTGCGCCACTGCAGCCTGGTCCTCCTGACCACATTGCTGCTTGTGTCCTCCTGCGCAATGTGCAACCAGGCAGTGTTGGTCTCCTGCGCAGGTCTCTTCCGCCCATTGGAAGGGAAGAGAACCTCCTTGAGTGCTGTGACTCCCTCCATAAGCATCTGGAGGGAGTCATGGGAGAGCCTGGGTGCAGTCATGCACCTTTGCGATCATTGTCCATGTTTGCAGCACCTCAATGCTGTAGAACACTGACAGCACAACTGTCAAACTAAATTTGCGCACAGTCCCTCGAAGGAAACCGGCTGATGACGCGTCATCAAATGACGTCATCAGATCCGCTTCCTTCAATTGGCTGGAAAACGCATGGGGAAAATCATTTTGGACAGCAGACTGGAGCCGACAGCGAGGCTGGGACCCACCATGTTGGAGAAATCACGGCCCATGTGTTTGACCCCACCACCCCAGTGCAGTTCATTACTTATTGGTTTTATTGAGTATTTATATATATTTGGCTAAGACATTGGCTTGAATTAAGTAAAGGAAGTGAGATGTTTCATCTTAGGAGAAGGAAAGACAAATTGGTATTTTTTGACCCTGCGAAAATGCCACCTTTTTCAGACCACTCGCATGTATTGCCATAGAATTGGCTTCAGTAGCTTACCTTTTGCTTTAGTGCTGCTGCTACTACCTACCACCTACTGATGAATCGATGACTATGGGGCACGCGAGGAACATTAAAAAAGTATATGACCAGAAAGACTCTCCATCCACCTGGCCAGTTGTGTGACTGCTTGTTGATACAATTAACGAGGGACATCCGAGTTGATTTTAACCCTGTTCGCCTGGTGGAAGCCAATTGCACGGGGAGTTAAAATGGACCATGGGACTAACCTGGACCAATCCAAGCACTGGTTGTGATCTTAACCTGCTCTTCTGAGCAGGCGAGAGGAAGCCAGTAGGGTTCATCTTTCAATGCACAGATTGGGCTCAGATGAAGTCATCGGGGCCTGACTGCCATTTTAGCCAGAAGCCTGCGCGGGGAAGCCATTGTGACCTGGTGGGAAGAGGCCCAGAAATATCTGTGGATTAAAAAATATATATTTTTAATTTAATTTCTTTGTGGGCCAGGGCCGTGCCCCACAAGGAGATCTTCAGGCCCTCCATCCTGGGCTTTCCACCCCCTCCCCTGACCGCACGACCCTTCTCACCCTCTCACCTGACCCCATGGCCCTTCCCACTCCTTCTCCTGACACCATGGTCCTTCCCACTCCTTCTCCTGATGCCATGGTCCTTCCCACCTCTTCTCCTGACCCCATGGCACGTCCCACCCCCTCCTCTGACCCCATGGCCCTTCCAGCCCCCTCTCCCGACCGCACGGCCCTTCCCACCCCCTTCCCTGACCCCATGACCCTTCCCACCTTCTTCCCTGACCCCATGACCCTTATTACCCCCTCCCCCGACTGCATGACCCTCCAAACCTGAGCGCAGTGATCGTTCCTTCAGGACCTCGGTGGCCAGACCAAGATCCCAGCGTTGCCCTTGCTTGCCGCCGGGTTCATGTGGGAGACTGACGGGGCCTATGCTCTGGTGATTGGCTATACGCCTCAGCCCCTGCCCACACGAACCTTGGCCTCCTGTTATAATCGGCCGCATGGTGTTAGTGCAGGGAAAACATGGTAAGTAAGTTTGGCTAAATCAGGAGCAGCCACTTGGAGTGAACCTATTCCAGGTCATTCTTTCCCAGGTCTTTAAAACTTGCATTGCCCCCATGGAATCATAGAAATTTACAGCACCGTAGGAGGCCATTTCGGCCTATGCTTAACCAGAAGCCAATGTAGGAAGACCATCAAGTACCATTTGGGCCGAATGGCCTGTTTCTGTGCTATAATTTCTATGTAATTCTGTGTAACATTCCTGTACTTTTGCTCACTCCTCTCTTGGTTCTTGTTGGGGCTTGGGTGCACTAGTATCATGCACCCATCACGAATCCTAAATGATCATTCCTCATATGTCAGCCTAGACAGGAGTGATGGCGAGCTATTCAGCTTCCTACCAGGAGTCACTGGGTAGTGATCAGGAGCAGACACCTGCTTCATGTTTGGCCCCCTCTCCCCCGCCCAATAACCCAGGGTACAGGACCAGGAGCACTGGGACCGAGCTTCGATACCACCCTGGCTAAGATCAACTAACTCAGGACAGACCAGGGATCAGACTGGAACTTTTCCTGGTCTTTAAGGCTCAGCTACTCAATGGACGGGGCAATCACCAACAAATCCAACAGTGAAGTAACCAAATATGGACCTTTAATGTGCCCCAAATATTTCCCCCTTACTTCCACAGGAATTCATGAGACTGCCTATGATGATGATGATGATGACCCCATAATGCAAAGATGTCCACAGAGAGTGTCTCTGTTGCTGTAGGTGGCGGAGCCTGTAGAGCTTCTTTAATTTGCAGCAGAATTCCACGAGATAATTACAGATGAGGGAAGACATTCCGTCCATCTTCATTCAGCCATCTACAGTGACCCTATTGCAGCGTTCAATTGGTCCTTAACCGATTGCAGGGTTTTCACCCCCACTGCCCTATCTGCAAGTCCATTCCACATATTGATTACTGTTTGTGCGTGGAAAAGAGATTCCTGATCTCCGTCCTAAATCTATCGTTTGCTAGTTTGGGCCTGTGTCCTCTTGTCCTGTTCTTGCAATTTACTTTAAATTAAATCTTCAGCATTTTATTTTCATGCTGTGTACTCTTCTGTGTAATTCCATAAAATCACCTTTTCATCATCCCCATTCAATAACCCACGTCATAACCCACACCTCTGACGCCAGAGATCAGTGCAAATGAAGATGGAAGAAGAATGCGGAAATGTGTCTGTAATCTTTGGAACTTTTCAAAATGGTACCTGCACATTTACCAGTTCATCCACTAGGCTCACAACTGCATACCTCACCGTGGATCCCCTGAACCCAACTGGCTGGGGTTTTATTGAGTCTTGTGAACATCACGTGACTGGCTAAGCCACTTACAATGCAACAGCTCTACAAACCTGGGAGCATACTCACAGGCGCATACATCACAGTACCTGTGGTAGTTATGTAAGGGGCTGTAATGTTTAAACATCGGAAGCTTGGCTGTACTGAGTTATTTAACAGTGTCCGCCTCTTTGGGTTGTTACCTGTCTCAAAATATAAACATTAGGAGGGAGGGTGGGAAAATGGGTGCCTTTACGCCCCGGGGAGCGCTAATGGGGTTGGAAACGGCTTTGAGACCTGGCGCAGCACTGATATCGACCCCTGCCATATTGAGCGAGAGTTTAGCGGTGGCGTTGCACCCTGATCAGCTCCGCCCGGAGATTGTGACGTCGTCGCCGTGAGCATCGCCACGGTAGCTCCCCGGATCCGAAATTGACTACTGCCCCCTGTAGCATCACCGGGCGAAAACACCGGCAGCTGCAGGAGGCGCGGATCGGGTGGATCGGGCGGCCGGGCGCTATGGGGCCGATGATTGAAGGCGAGGTAAGTATAAAAAAAAAACCTTTCTTTTTGTTGTTTTATTTCGCAGGTTCCTGCCCGCGATCGTTCAGCCCGCGATCTGCTTTGGTGCCAGGCTGAATGCGCGGGTTTGCCACTGCCTTGGTGCTCCAGGTAGAGCCTTTTAATTTGCAGAGCCTGCAGTGTTGGCCCGTCCCTTTAAGGGAGGGGAGGAGCCTTTGACCCAGTGTGCAGCGCTGCTGAGCTCTCCGCCCGGCCTGCTGCAGGTAACGCTCCAAGAAGGAAGTGGAGCGCTTGATTCACCGCTCCACTTACTTCCTGGAGTTGCAAACAGCGAATATTTTAGAAGTTTGAAACCCTTGGCTCCTGGTGCTAACTTTCCAAACTTTCATAAATTTGCACCCCAAATGGGGCGACGGTGGCTTTCTCCCCCGCGCACACGAGAGAGGGCTGATTCATTCTCCGAGTGTAGCAAATGAAATGGAGTCGAGCTGTTACACTCAGCCTTGGCTCAGTGAGTAACAGTGTGGTGCGGTGATGGCCTGTTGGTGGGAGACCCCAGTGGTCAGGGGACTACAATTGGCCTTGTTGTCACTGGACGATGGAAAGTAATAAATCAGCCTCGGTTCCCCCTGCAGGTTGCTAAGCAAAAGACCCCCCTCTCTACCCACCGGAGAGTACGCGAGTGTGTGGGCGTCAGTTGAAGATGTGACTGGGCTCAGTTGTGATGAGCCCATGTCGGGTAGCCTGTGAACCCTCACTATGTCGGCTCACACAATTCATTGGCCAGCTGGATGAGGTAGTGAGCATGTGTAGAACTGTACTCCAGCAAGAGTCAGGGGGCCAGAAATTGCCCTCCGTCCCAAATGGGGCGGAAAGTTGGAATTAAATGAATATTCTCCGCCCGAATCCTTAGAGCGCAGAATCGAGGGAAATTGGCCTCTTTAACTTTTGCAAATCGTCGGGTTGGCTGAGGGGCGGAAGTGGGTCAGGACCGGCCGAGGGGAGACGGGGGGGGGGGTGGTGGGGGCTGCAGTGTCATCAGTGCGACGCAGACGTGCCGTGTCACGCTAACGTGGACCAATGTCCCTCTTCTTCAGCTAAAGGGGAGGGCCACTGCGAGCTCTGCAGCCACTTTAGTGGCGTCCACTGGGCCACCAGGGAGGGCTTCGGCTGTCGGGGGCGTGGGCACCAAGCCGTGGCCACTCCGCTCCTGCAGGGCAATTTCCCTCACGGGGCGGAAACCTGTGTCCGCTGCCCCCAGCCCGGGACAATTTCCGATGGGTCGTACCATCCACCTGCCCCCAGTTGGAAAGGCCTTACCTGCCCATTACAGGTGCTAATGGTCCTTAAAGAGGAGGGGCAATTTCGGCCCCAGCATCTCCAGGAGAGATGGGAATGAGTTTCGGGGAAGTACACACATCCCTGTAATTGTATTGAAGTGCAGTAAAGACAGGAACAGTACTTGTATATGATGTGTTGGATTTAGGACTTATTAGGAGGGCTATTTGATGAGAACTGTTGCAGCCTTGGTAAGGATGCACAGACAGACTATCAATAAAAGCTGCATTAACATAAGTTCTCCCTGCTCATTGGATTTGGTATTAATTCTTCAGATAGCTTGACATTTACGAAATGATGCAGTTCCTGGCTTAAATGCCGGGTGGTTGAGAGCACTGGAGAAATCCAGTCTGAGGAGAGCTTATGTTGTCAAAACATTGTTACTCAAATGTTGAACTTGGTTCTTGTTATGTCCCGAATAAAATAATGTAGACGTGAGTAAGTGTGACCTTAGTCTCTTTATTCTAACTCCAGAGTGCTGGTACAGCATGGGAGTCCTGCTTATATACAGTGCTCCCAAGGGATGCTGGGATCCCTTGGGACTCCAACAGGTACGCCCTCTGGTGGCGGTATCTTACTGGTTACATAGGGTTGCATAAATAACATCACTCCCTCCCAAAGTCAATAGTACACTTATTTACAGGGTGAGACGATCTAGGGCTTTTTGCTCCCTAGTCGATCGTCTCGGTACAAACACAGGTGCAGGTGAGTTGGTTGGGCCTTCGCTGGACTGCTGCACAGCTGGCCTTGCTGGGCTGCTGGGGATGATGAATTCAGCTTCGTGGGAAACCGTGATGTCAGTTGCCACTTGTGTGTGTGTCGGGGGGTCGAAGTTGATGGTGTCCTCTTCAGGTTGCTCATGGCTGTCTGTGAATCGCAGTTTGGTTTGGGTCAAATGCTTTCTGCAAGTTAGTCCATTTGCGAGTTTGACCTGAAACACCCTACTCCCTTCTTTGGCTATGACAGTGCCAGCAAGATATTTGGGACCATGTCCATAGTTGAGTACAAAAACAGGGTCATTGACTTCAATATCGCGTGACAAGTTTGCGCGATCATGGCACATGCTTTGTTGATGCTGTCTGCCCTCGACGTGATCATGGAGATCAGTGTGGACGAGAGAGAGCCTTGTTTTGAGCACCCTTTTCATGAGCAGCTCGGCTGGGGGAGCGAGTGGGGTCTGGTGCGGTAACTGAGCAGGTCTCTGGACAGGCAGGTCTGCAGGGAGCCTTCCGACATGCATTTCAAGCTTTGCTTGATGGTTTGGACTGCCCGTTCTGCCTGACCGTTGGATGCGGGCTTGAACGAGGCAGATGTGTTGGGCTTGATCCCATTGCGGGGCATGAGTTTCTTGAATTCAGCACTGGTGAAGCACAGCCCATTGTCGCTGACAGAGACATCAGGCAGGCCGTGCGTGGCGAACATGGCTCGTAGGTTTTCGATGGTGGCAGTGGACGTGCTTACACACTCAATCCATTTTGAATAAGCATCCACAACAACCAAGAACATTTTGCCTAGAAACAGGCCAGCAAAGTCAACGTGGATCCTAGACCACGGTTTGGATTGCCATGACCACAAACTTAGCGGTGTCTCCCTGGGTGCATTTCTCAGTTGAGAGCAAGTGTTGCATTGGCGCTCGCAAGACTCCAAATCTGAGTCGATGCCGGGCCACCACACATGGGATCAGGCTATAGCTTTCATCATTACTATGTCTGGGTGGGTAATGTGTAGGTCGTGTATGAATGTTTCCCTGCCTTTCTTAGGCAAAACCACGCGATTAACTCACAAAATGCCTGTATGGACATTTCATCTTTGCGCCGCTGGAACGGCTTGATCTCTTCATACATCTCCGCTGGGACGCTGGACCAGCTCCCATGGAGGACACAGTTTTTTTTACAAGGGACAGTAAAGGATCCTGGCTGGTCCAGGTCCTGATCTGGCGGGCCGTAACGGGTGACTTTTCGTTTTCAAATGCATCCATAACCAAGAGAAAGTCTGCAGGTTGTGCCATTTCCACCCAAGTGGTGGGCAATGGTAGCCGACTGAGGGCATCAGCGCAGTTCTCTGTGCCCGGCCTGTGGCGAATTACATAGTTATATGCAGACAGCGTGAGTGCCCATCTTTGGATGCGAGCAGAGGCATTGGTATTGATACCTTTGCTCTCTGAGAATAGCGATATGAGCGGCTTATGGTCAGTTTCTAACTCCAACTTAAGCCCAAACAGATACTGATGCATTTTTTTTACCCCGTAAACGCATGCCAGAGCTTCTTTTTCAATCATGCTGAAGACCCTTTCAGCCTTGGACAAACTCCTGGACGCATAAGCGACCGGTTGCAATGTTCCCGATTCGTGCTTGTTGTAACACACACCCGACCCCGTATGAAGACGCATCGCAAGCTAACACTAAACGTTTACAAGGATCATACAGGGCAAGCAGTTTGTTGGGACATAACAGACTTCGGGCTTTCTAAAAAGCTGTCTCTTGTGATTTCCCCCATACCCAGTCATCTCCCTTGCGTAGCAACATGTGTAGAGGTTCTAGCAAGGTGCTTAACCCGGGTAGGAAATTACCAAAATAGTTGAGGAGTCCCAAGAACGACCGCAGCTCTGTCACGTTCTGTGGTCTCGGCGCGTTCTTGATGGCCTCCGTCTTGGTGTCGGTGGGTCTGATGTCGTCCGCCGCGATTCTTCTCCCTAAGAACTTGACCTCTGACGCCAGGAAAACACACTTCGAGCATTTCAACCTGAGCCCCCATGATCTAGCTGACTTAGAACCTCTTCCAGGTTCAATGGTGTCCCGACCTGTGACCAGTATGTCATCCAGGAAAACCACGGTGAGCAGAACTGACTTTAGCAGACTCTCCATGTTCCTTTGAAAAATAGCTGTAGCTGATGGAATCCCAAACGGGCATCTATTGTCGATGAACAGACCTTTGCGCGTGTTGATGCAGGTGAGGCCTTTTGAAGATTCCGCCAGCTCCTGCGTCATGCAGGCCGAGGTCAGGTCCAGCTTGGTGAATGTCTTTCCTCCAGCCAGGGTCGCAAATAGGTCGTCTGCCTTGGGTAACGGGTTCTGGCCCTGCAGCGAGAAACGGTTAATCGTTACTTTATAGTCCCCGCAAATCCCGTGCCACCGCCCTTGAGAATCGAAACAATCGGACTGGCCCACTCGTTGAACTCCAGTGGCGCGATGATGCCTTCTCGTTGCAGCCTGTCTAGCTTGATCTCCACTTTCTCTCGCATCATATATGGCACCGCCCTTGCCTTATGTGGATGTGTCGTGTACTGGGAACCAAGTGGATCTGCACCTTCGCTGCCGAGAAACTTCCGATGCCTGGCTCAAACAACGACGGAAACTTGCTCAGAACCTGGGCACATGAGGCGTCGTCGACCGACAAAAGCGCTCGGATGTCGTCCCAGTTCCAGCGAATTTTTCCCAGCCGGCTTCTGCCGAAGAGTGTGGGGCCATCTCCTGGTACTATCCATAGTGCTAGTTTGTGCACTGCTCCATCAAAGGAAACTTTTACTGCTGTGCTGCCAATTGCAGGGATCAGCTCTTTAGTGTAAGATCTCAGCTTGGTGTGAATGGGGCTCAGCTTGGGCCCGTGTTCCTTGTTGCACCACAGCCTGTCGAAGGCCTTTTTGCTCATGATGGACTGACTCGCATCTATGTCCAATTCCATGGATACTGGAAATCCGTTCAGTTCCAACTTTTAACATGATCGGTGGACATTTCGTGGTGAAGGTGTGTACCCCGTACACTTCTGCCTCCTCGGTTTGAGTCTCTAGTTCAGTTTGATCCACCATGGATCGGTCTTCCTCTGCAATGTGGTGGTTTGCAGGGTTTGCAGCTCGTCTGCACACTCGCTGGAGGTGTCCCATTGTTCCACAGCCTTTGCACGCATAGTGTTTGAAGCGGCATTAATGGGCTCGATGATCACCTCCGCAGTGCCAACAAGGTGTCAATTGCCTCGCTTAACGCTTGATGGCGGACTCTGAGTCATCTGAGGTCGTGCAGCTGCAGACGTGTATGTTCTGCCATATACATTCCTGCCTGAAAATGACATTACTTTGTGTACAGTACTTGCCGAAACATCATTATGCTGCGAAATTTGTTTGGTGTTATCGCTGGTGGACATAAATGCCTGGGCTATCATTATGGCTTTGCTCAGGTTCGGTGTTTCAACAGTCAGTAGTTTGCGAAGGATAACCTCATGGCCAATGCCAAGCACAAAAAAATCTCTTGGCATTTGCTCCGGGAATCCATCGCATTCGCAATGTCCTGCAAGGCGCCTTAGTTCGGCGACGTAGCTCGCCACTATCCTGGCCTTCAGACCGTTGACATGTGTAAAATCGATACCTTGCCATCAGAACGCCCTCCTTCGGATTTAGGTGCTCCCGGACCAGCGTACACAGTTCTTCATACGATTTGGTTGCTGGTTTCACTGGAGCAAGAAGATTCTTCATGAGGCCATAGGTTGTTGCCCCGCAGACGGTGAGGAGGATCGCCCTTCGTTTGGCAATGTTCACACTCCTCTTTGTGCTCAAATCCCTGGAGGGGACAACCCACAACCCAAGAGTCAGCTGTGGCTCAGTGGGTAGCACACTCACCTCTGGGTCAGAAGGTTGTGGGTTTAAGGGACTAGTGCACATCAAATCTAGGCTGACAATCCCAATGCAGTGCTGAGGGAGTGCCGCACTGTCGGAGGTGCCTGTCTTTCAGATGAGACGTTAAACAGAGGCCCCGTCTGCCCTCTCAGATGCACGTAAAAGATCCCCTGGCACTATTTTGCAGAAGAGCAGGGGAGTTATCCCTGGTGTCCTGGCCAATATCTATTGCTCAATCAACAGAACAAAAACAGTCTATCTGGTTGTTATCTCATTGCTGTTTCTGGGAGCTTGCTGTGTGCAAATTGGTTGCCACATTTCCTACCTTCCAACAGTGACTACACTCCAAAAGTACTTCATTGGCTGTAAAGTGCTTTGAGATGTCCAGTAGTCGTGAAAGGCGCTATATAAATGTAAATCTTTCTTTTTTATGACTCAGAGGCGAGAGTGCTACCAACTGAGCCATTGGCTAACACAAAGTTACCTCTTAAAACATGCACTTTTTTTTCTTCTTAATTACTCTTTTTTAAAAGGAAGTTGTGGTATGTATGTTATTATGTATATTTTCTTGAGTGCCAGTGCTGGATGATTCCAATCCAAGGGTCTCTCTGTCCTCGGCTCCGTGACTTGTGCTGCTATTGGTCTTCTATTCCCCCCCACCACTGATCTGAAGTGGACCAAACCCCTCTCCTTCATTGAAGCCTTCCCATCAGTGAGGGAGAGGGGCACACTTGCAGAGAAACCCGTTCGACCTGTGAGCCGCTCTGGAAGCATTTCCCATCCTTGCTCGTTCTAACACAGCGTTGACCAGAGCTTGAACCTTGGATATCCTGGAGCTGGACGTCTCAGCTCTGTAGGTGGGCATTTCACCTCCTGACTGAGCGATCGGTAAAATATATTTCACCGACTCCCATTTGTCCCCTAAATGAGCACGTCAACAAAATGAAAGACGCTCAATATCCATTTTACATCAATTTGAAAAGCTTCAATCAGCCAACCGATGAACTCTGTATACTGAGGCTTATTAAGAGATAAATGGATAAGTCATAAAATTGTAATGGAATAATGATTTGGTGGCATATCATGAAACAGGGGACAACAGGCTTTTTTATGAATCTCAATGCGGCAATAAATAATGTTGCAGGGCGTTTTATGTTGTAGGTTCTTAGAGGTCTGATTAAATTAGTTGGCACGCAGTTCCTCCTATTTCAGTATAAAACCTGTCAAAGCATCCATTATTAACATCAGGAGATAACACACACATAGCAGGGGAAAGAATTACTAGTATATTTTCTTCAAACAGTTTTATCTGTTGCAGTCAGCCTGGCTCTGATGGAATGCTGCTATGAATAACTGGCATGGTTTTATTCTATTCCTACCGGAATAATGAGCATTATGGAGATTAATACCAGCGTGCAGAATCTGGGGCTCGGTTTCAATATTCCGGAGTAGTATGTAAGGGGATGTTGAAAGAGTAGAACAATGGGATCTCCATGCTGCCAGGTTGCACTAAAGGCTGACATTTGCTGACTATTTGCTTGTTTCTTTGATTCATTACGGGTCCTTTCATCCCTCATTGTTAGCAATGCTGCGACAGGCCGCTGCATCGCTGAACTATTCCCTCTCCATCTTCTGAGTTCCAACTTCTCCTTTCCGCCTCCCCCCCCGGTATCCTCGCTGTGTCGAAATCAAGTTCTGTAAGCGCGTGTCCTGCTCCAACTTGCTGCTCACGGTTTCTCCAAACGCTGAAAGACCTTGTGGGGGAGGGTGCGGGAAATTGGGTGGTAGGTTTTTTTTGTAAGGCGCTAATGTCGGGCGGTGGACAAATTTCGCGGCCGGGAAATGGTTAGCGACGGCAAAATTCAGCAGCTGCGGCCTGAGCGTGGAGCGGAGCACTGAGGGAGGCGTTCCACACTCCTCTCAGGGCGCTATGCTGGGTGAGCAACCGAAGACCCCCGTGCTAAAGGGCCGGCTTCGGAGCGCCCCTGAGAGAGGCCTCCTGCAACAAAAAATCAGAACAAAAAAAACACTCCTTCTATATTACTCACCCCAAATAAAGTTAAACCGCAAAAAGGAGAAAAAAAAACCAATCACACTGAGCTCTTGCAGACATTCCTTCCCTCACCGCCGCCGGGATAACTCTGCACACCAGCTTTCTCTGGCGAGGGCACGACGGGTTTAGCACAAAACAAATTTTGAAGCGGGTCGATACCGGAGGTGGGGGGGTTGCACACCAGCACACTGAATTTGCCGAGCGGCGCGAATGCTGGCACTCGCGGCTGCAAACCCTTTAGCGCCCCATGAGGGGGCGCTCTCCAACCGAATTTCGAGCCCCTTGTGTCCTTCCTCCTACATGCTACAGCGCATGTCGACTAAGCATTCTGTCTAGATTGACGTCTATAATATAGTTCCACCTAGTGGAGTACTGTGGTAATGCAGCCTCTGCTGTTTACAACGTATAATAAAGGAACGGAGCCATCTTGGAGTTCTGTGTGTGTTGTGAGGTCGTACAGAATATACTGCAGCATTGCCTTCTCGCCTATTCTTTTTGATCTTGGCTGTGTCCCACACTCTGTGCCTTGGTTCTTCAACTAGCTTTATCAATCTGAAAAAATAGCAAAAAGGCACATCTGGTGCATCACGAGTAGTCACTAAATGCATTTTCACAGAATACGGGGTTTAATACATGTACCTGCTTGCTGGCGGGTAATTCTCGTTATTGAGACAAAATTAATCCGTCTAATGGGTGAGATATATTCAATTGCCACTAAGGTCTGGTACATAGGAACAGGAGTAGGCCTGTTCCGCCCTTCAATGAGATCACGGCTGAGCTGTGACCTAACTCCATATACCCAACTTTGCCCCATATTCCCTAAGACCTATGGTTAACAAAAAACTATCAATCTCAACTTTAAAATTAACAATTGACACAGCATCATCTGCCATTTGAGAGTTCCAAACTTCTACACCCATAAGCATATAAACTGGGGATAGCAAGCTGGTGAAGCTAAGAGTTTGATTAATGTGTTGACAGTCCACATAATTGGTTATTAGTAATGTATATCCAAACTGTAATAGAGCTTCCCCTAGTGGACTAGAGCTCCACCTACCGTGGTAATACAACTACTGATGTAAATACTATAAAGGGGTCATGTGGGAAGTCACATGATGACAGTTTCAGAGCCATCTTGTGTGTAACATAGAAAATAGGTGCAGGAGTAGGCCATTTGGCCCTTCGAGCCTGCACCGCCATTCAATAAGATCATGGCTGATCATTCCCTCGGTACCCCTTTCCTGCTTTCTTTCCATACCCCTTGATCCCCTTAGCCTTAAGGGCCATATCTAACTCCCTCTTGAATATATCCAATGAACTGGCATCAACAACTCTCTGCGGCAGGGAATTCCATAGGTTAACAACTCTCTGAGTGAAGAAGTTTCTCCTCATCTCAGTCCGAAATGGTCTACCCCTTATCCTAAGACTATGTCCCCTGGTTCTGGACTTCCCCAACATCGGGAACATTCTTCCTGCATCTAACCTGTCCAGTACCGTCAGAATCTGATACGTTTCTATGAGATCCCCTCTCATCCTTCTGAGCTCCAGTGAATAAAGGCCCAGTTGATCCAGTCTCTCCTCATATGACAGTCCAGCCATCCCTGGAATCAGTCTGGTGAACCTTCGCTGCACTCCCTCAATAGCAAGAACGTCCTTCCTCAGATTAGGAGACCAAAACTGAACACAATATTCCAGGTGAGGCCTCACTAAGGCCCTGTACAACTGCATTAATAGCTCCCTGCTCCTATACTCAAATCCCCTAGCTATGAAGGCCGACATACCATTTGCCTTCTTCACCGACTGCTGTACCTGCATGCCAACCTTCAATGACTGATGAACCATGCACCTCCCCTTTTCCTAATCTGTCACCATTCAGATAATCTGCCTTTGTGTTTTTGCCCTCACATTTATCCACATTATACTGCATCTGCCATGCATTTGCCCACTCACCTAACCTGTCCAAGTCACCCTGCAACCTCTTAGCGTCCTCCTCACAGCTCACACCACCATCCAGTTTAGTGTCATCTGCAAACTTGGAGATATTACACTCAATTCCTTCATCTAAATCGTTAATGTATATTGTAAAGAGCTGGGGTCCCAGCACTGAGCCCTGCGGCACTCCACTAGTCACTGCCTGCCATTCTGAAAAGGATCCATTTATCCCGACTCTCTGCTTCCTGTCTGCTAACCAGTTCTCTATCCACGTCAGTACATTACCCCCAATACCACGCGCTTTCATTTTGCACACCAATCTCTTATGCGGGACCTTGTCAAAAGCCTTTTGAAAGTCCAAATACACCACATCCACTGGTTCTCCCTTGTCCACTCTACTAGTTACATCCTCAAAAAATTCCAGAAGATTCGTCAAGCATGATTTCCTTTTCATAAATCCTTGCTGACTTGGACTGATCCTGTCACTGCTTTCCAAATGCGCTGCTATTTCACCCTTAATGATTGATTCCAATATTTTCCCCACTACTGATGTCAGGCTAACCGGCCTACAATTACCCACTTTTGCTCTCCCTCCTTTTTTAGAAAGTGGTGTTACATTAGCTACCCTCCAGTCCATAGGAACTGATCCAGACTCGATAGATTGTTGGAAAATGCATCCACTATTTCTAGGGCCACTTCCTTAAGTACTCTGGGATACAGACTATCAGGCCCCGGGGATTTATCGACCTTCAATCCCATCAATTTCCCTAACACAATTTCCTGCCTAATAAGGATATCCTTCAGTTCCTCCTTTTCACTAGACCCACTGTCCCCTTGTACATTTGGAAGATTATTTGTGTCTTCCTTCGTGAAGACAGAACCGAAGTATTTGTTCAATTGGTCTGTCATTTCTTTGTTCCCCATTATAAATTCACCTGAATCCAACTGCAAGGGATCTACATTTGTCTTCACTAATCTTTTTCTCTTCACATATTTATAGAAGCTTTTTCAGTCAGTTTTTATGTTCCCAGCAAGCTTCCTCTCGTACTCTATTTTCCCTCTCTTAATTAAACCCTGAGTCCTCCTCTGTTGATCTCTAAATTTCTCCCAGTCCTCAGGATTGTTGCATAATATGGTGGAATTCTGCATTGGGATGGAGAATGAAACAGTTAATTCAGAGACCATGGTCCAGAACTTAAAGAAGGCTAACTTTGAAGGTATGAGGCGTGAATTGGCTGGGATGGATTGGCGAATGATACTTAAGGGGTTGACTGTGGATGGGCAATGGCAGACATTTAGAGACCGCATGGATGAACTACAACAATTGTACATTCCTGTCTGGCATAAAAATAAAAAAGGGAAGGTGGCTCAACCGTGGCTATCAAGGGAAATCAGGGATAGTATTAAAGCCAAGGAAGTGGCATACAAATTGGCCAGAAATAGCAGCGAACCTGGGGACTGGGAGAAATTTAGAACTCAGCAGAGGAGGACAAAGGGTTTGATTAGGGCAGGGAAAATGGAGTATGAGAAGAAGCTTGCAGGGAACATTAAGACGGATTGCAAAAGTTTCTATAGATATGTAAAGAGAAAAAGGTTAGTAAAGACAAACGTAGGTCCTCTGCAGTCAGAATCAGGGGAAGTCATAACGGGGAACAAAGAAATGGCGGACCAATTGAACAAGTACTTTGGTTCGGTATTCACGAAGGAGGACACGAACAACCTTCCGGTTATAAAAGGGGTCGGGGGGTCTAGTAAGGAGGAGGAACTGAGGGAAATCCTTATTAGCCGGAAAATTGTGTTGGGGAAATTGATGGGATTGAAGGCCGATAAATCCCCAGGGCCTGATGGACTGCATCCCAGAGTACTTAAGGAGTTGGCCTTGGAAATAGTGGATGCGTTGACAGTCATTTTCCAACATTCCATTGACTCTGGATCAGTTCCTATGGAGTGGAGGGTAGCCAATGTAACCCCACTTTTTAAAAAAGGAGGGAGAGAGAAAACAGGGAATTATAGACCGGTCAGCCTGACATCAGTAGTCGGTAAAATGATGGAATCAATTATTAAGGATGTCATAGCAGTGCATTTGGAAAGAGGTGACATGATAGGTCCAAGTCAGCATGGATTTGTGAAAGGGAAATCATGCTTCGCAAATCTTCTGGAATTTTTTGAGGATGTTTCCAGTAGAGTGGATATTTCCAGTTGATGTGGTATATTTGGACTTTCAGAAGGCGTTCGACAAGGTCCCACACAAGAGATTGATGTGCAAAGTTAGAGCACATGGGATTGGGGGTAGTGTACTGACATGGATTGAGAACTGGTTGTCAGACAGGAAGCAAAGAGTAGGAGTAAATGGGTACTTTTCAGAATGGCAGGCAGTGACTAGTGGGGTACCGCAAGGTTCTGTGCTGGGGCCCCAGCTGTTTACACTGTACATTAATGATTTAGATGAGGGGATTAAATGTAGTATCTCCAAATTGGCGGATGACACTAAGTTGGGTAGCAGTGTGAGCTGCGAGGAGGATGCTGTGAGGCTGCAGAGCGACTTGGATAGGTTAGGTGAGTGGGCAAATGCATGGCAGATGAAGTATAATGTGGATAAATGTGAGGTTATCCACTTTGGTGGTAAAAACAGAGAGACAGACTATTATCTGAATGGTGACAGATTAGGAAAAGGGGAGGTGCAAAAAGACCTGGGTGTCATGGTACATCAGTCATTGAAGGTTGGCATGCAGGTGCAGCAGGCGGTTAAGAAAGCAAATGGCATGTTGGCCTTCATAGCAAGGGGATTTGAGTACAGGGGCAGGGAGGTGTTGCTACAGTTGTACAGGGCATTGGTGAGGCCACACCTGGAGTATTGTGTACAGTTTTGGTCTCCTAACCTGAGGAAGGACATTCTTGCTATTGAGGGAGTGCAGCGAAGGTTCACCAGACTGATTCCCGGGATGGCGGGACTGACCTATCAAGAAAGACTGGATCAACTGGGCTTGTATTCACTGGAGTTCAGAAGAATGAGAGGGGACCTCATAGAAACATATAAAATTCTGACGGGGTTAGACAGGTTAGATGCAGGAAGAATGTTCCCAATGTTGGGGAAGTCCAGAACCAGAGGTCACAGTATAAGGATAAGGGGTAAGCCATTTAGGACCGAGATGCGGAGGAACTTCTTCACCCAGAGAGTGGTGAACCTGTGGAATTCTCTACCACAGAAAGTTGTTGAGGCCAATTCACTAAATATATTCAAAAAGGAGTTAGATGAGGTCCTTACTACTAGGGAGATCAAGGGGTATGGCAAGAAAGTTGGAATGGGGTACTGAAGTTGAATGTTCAGCCATGAACTCATTGAATGGCGGTGCAGGCTAGAAGGGCCGAATGGCCTACTCCTGCACCTATTTTCTATGTTTCTATGTTTCTATGTTTTTCTAGCCAATTTCTATGCCTCTTCCTTGGTTTTAACACTATCCTTAATTTCCCTTGTTAGCCACGGTTGAGCCACCTTCCCCAATTTATTTTTACTCCAGACAGGGATGTACAATTGCTGAAGTTCATCCATGTGATCTTTAAATGTTTGCCATTGCTTATCCACCGTCAACCCTTTAAGTATCCTTTGCCTGTCTATTCTAGCCAATTCACCCCTCATACCTTTCCTTAAGTTCAGGACCCTAGTTTCTGAATTAACTGTGTCACTCTCCATCATAATAAAGAATTCTACCATATTATGGTCACTCTTCCCCAAGGGGCCTTGCACAACAAGATTGCTAATTAGTCCCTTCTCATTACACATCACCCAGTCTAGGATGGCCAGCTCTCTAGTTGGTTCCTCGACATATTGGTCTGGAAAATCATCCCTAATACACTCCAGGAAATCCTCCTCCACCGCATTACTACAGTTTGGTTAGCCCAATCAATATGTAGATTAATGTCGCCCATGATTACTGCAGTACCTCTATTGCACACATCCCTTATTTCTTGTTTGATGCTGTCCCCAACCTCGCTACTACTGTTTGGTGGTCTGTACACAACTCCCACTAGCGTTTTCTGCCCTTTGGTATTCCGTAGCTCCACCCATACCAATTCTACATCATCCAGGCTAATGTCCTTCCTTACTATTGCATTAATTTCCTCTTTAACCAGCAACACCACCCCGCCTCCTTTTCCTTTCTGTCTATCCTTCCTAAATGTTGAAGTGTGTAGTGTACTTATTAGTGATGTCGTAAGAATATCTTCATAGGCACTCCCTCGAAATGAAGATGACTTGTTTCCACGCCAAAAAGGGATGAGTTCACAGGTGTTTCAATGAAGGACCTAATATTCCAGGTCCTGAACTACATAGTGTAGGGTGGAAGATGCCTGTGCATGGATTTTTTTATTGTGTGGTGGCCATTGCAGACCAGCCACCACACGGGCTTGACAGAGGCAGGTCTTGGTCCAGTGGCAAGGATTAACCAAGATGACTGGAGGCCAGCTCTGCTGCACGGACCTAGTGCGCGCACATATCGCAGTGTGGGCTGGCCTGTGCTGCCCCTGGGCCCTCGCCTCTTCTGGGCCCCGAACTCACGCCTCTCCTCGGCCTCGATCACGCCCCTCTACAATCTCTCACCGCTCCTTCGCCCCGACCTCACCACTCCTGCTGTATCTACCCACGCTCCAATCACCGACCTGGACCTTGATGACATCCCTCTTGGCTGTCGTCGCCCTCCTGCACCAGCTCGGGCTGTACCTTGCCGTGGTAAGAATATATCACACAAAAGGATCCTTTGAAAGAGCGATAAGGACGGCAGGTGTGGGAAATGCAAACCTCCGATTATGGGAGACTGGAACCTATTCCTCCCTCTTAGTTCAGCGCTAAAACTGCAGGTCCAGCGATGGTGATACTGCAACACCCACCAGCTTGTGACAGCGTTGTTTGCGTCATTGGAGGCCGATGGCAGCTTTCGCTGTTCCCCCAGACACGGTAGAACATCTAGCATCTCCATTCAATACTACAACTCCCAATCCTGAAAAGGCTTTGCATGTTTACTGGCATTACCAGAATTCAAAAAAAAAGGACACGGCATCTGTTCGGCGAAGCAAATTGCCAGGGCCAACTGGTTGCTGATTAAACAGGAACAGACGGAGCCGCTGTATGCGAAACACTAAACCACGGCTGTGTCATTAATGTTGCGATGGTTTGAGCCCCTAAAATAATACAAATGTAAAACCATCTGAGCAAATGTTATTCATGGAATTTGCTGTGTATATGAGTTTGTGCATGTCGAAATGAATGATAATGATGCTAGGGAATGTTAAACCTTCAGTGCCAATGTAGTGCTGAATTGTAGCCAAAGTTATGGAGAGTAAGAACTGGGTTGAAAGAAATATGTCAGCAACAATTTATATTTATATAGCGCCTTTAACGTAGTAAGCAGTCCCAAGACACTTGACACTGAGCCGCATAAGGCGAAATTAGGGCAGGTGACCAAAAGCTTGGTCAAAGAGGTAGGTTTGAAGGAGGAAAGAGAGGTAGAGAGCCGGAGAGGTTTAGGGAGGGAGTTCCAGAGCTTGGGGCCTAGGCAGCAGAAAGCACGACCACCGATGGTGGAGCGATTATAATCAGTGATGCTCGAGAGGACAGAATTAGAGGAGTGCAGACTTCTGGGGGGAGAGGGTTATGGGGCTGGAGGAGATTACAGAGATAAGGAGGGGGCGAGGCCATTTGAGAACAAGGATAAGAATTTTGAAATCGAGTCGTTGCATAACCGAAAGCCAGTGTAGGTCAGCGAGCGCAGGGGTGATGGGTGAACGGGACTTGCTGCGGGTTAGGACATGGGCAGCCAGGTTTTGGATCAGCTCCAATTTACGAAGGGTAGAATGTGGGAGGCCAGTCAGGAGTGCGTTGGAATGGTCAAGCCTAGAGGTAACAAAGGCCTGGATGAGGGTTTCAGCAGCGGATAAGCTGAGGCGGGGCGCAGACCTGTCGCACCTTACCGTGTCACCTAATGATCTCAAAGCTCTTCATACAACCAATGATTTTCTGGTAGTGCTGTAGATGACAGCGGCAGCCATTTTGCCCCATGAATCACAATGAGATGAATGACCAGTTAATCTAGTTTGATTGTGTTGGTTGAGGCTGGAACATTGACCAGAATTCCCTGCTCGTCTTCAAATAGTGCCAAGGGATAGGAAGATAGCAACAGCAGGAGGCCATTCAGCCCCTCGAGCCTGTTCCACCATTCAGTGAGATCATCGCTGATCTGTCTCTTGACTCCATCTACTTGCCTTGGTTCCATAACCCTTCATACCCTTGCCCAACAGAAATCTATCAACCTCAGTTTTGAAAGTGTCAGTTGACCCCCAGCCTCAACAGCCTTTTATATAGGGTATGTAGCAGACTCAAGGGGCCGAATGGCCTACTGCTGCTCATAATTCTTATGTTCTTATATAACACAGGCTATTCGGCCCAACCAGTCCATGCCGGCGTTTATGCTCCACTCGAGCCTCCTCACGTCTTTCCTCATCTAACTCTACCAGCATAACCCTCTATTCCCTTCTCCCTCATATGCTTGTCTAGCCTCCCCTTAAATACATCGATACTATTCGCTTCAACCACTCCCTGTGGTAGCGAGTTCCACATTCTCACCACTCTCTGGGTAAAGAAGTTTCTGCTGAATTCCCTGTTGGATTTCTTGGTGACGATCTTATATTGATGGCCTCTAGTTATGCTCTTCCCCACAAGTGGAAACATTCTCTCTGCATCCACTCTATCACATCCTTTTGTTGGAGAGAGTTCCAGGTTTTGCTACCCATTGTGTGAAGAATCTTCGACATGCACCTGAATAAGCAGCCGGGCCCTTGGCTTAACGTCTCCTTTGAAAAGCGGCACCACTAATGATGCATCGCTCTCTTAGTACTGCATTGGAGAATCAATTCGGGTGATGCTTGTTGGGGGGGAGGGTGGAGGAGAGTGGGGAACGGATCGGGGTGGGGGGGACACTTGACACACACAGCCTCTTACCCAAAAAGTGCTCTCAGCTGAACCAAGGTACAGCAGCAGAGACCGCCTCCAACTGTCTGCGCTGCAGTCTAACACTGGTCCTGGAGCTAAAAAGGAAATATTGAAATGTGCTGTACCAGTTCTCTCCCCCGCGCTCCCACATTCCCTCCCCTTTACATTAGCACATTCTACCATTAATAACTAATGCACTAAGGACCTGCCTTGTAAAAATAGACGTTGATATTGGAGCAAAACGCTGTTGGTGCTTTATATCTGTGACCTGGATGCTGAAAGCAGTCATTCAATAGCAGCGACTGACCCAAATAGCACAGGCGAAGCACCTCCTTACTTCTAACTTATTCAACCCGCTTCCTCACGAACAAAATGCTGGGGGGATAAACTGTGATTTTTGAGCAGTGGCCCGCGTGCTGACTCACACGCACACCGTTGCTTCAGTGTATCCACTGGCACCCTGTGTCTACCTCCTGGTTCCAACCGCACTGTAACTGTGCTACTTCTGCACATTGTTCCCCTGTCACAGGCACCCAGCTTTCCGAGAAAGGGGGCTGGAAGAACATGATCTGTCTTCCCTGAGTTTCCTCTCTCCCTTCCAATACCCCCTCCTGCTTCCCCTCTCTCTCTCCCCGCCCCCACCCCCCCTCTCTCTCCCCCAGTCTCTCTCTCTCTTCTCCCCCCACCCATGTTTCTCTCCCTCTCTCTCTCTCTCTCACTCTCCCCCCAGTCTCTCTGTCTCTCTCCCTCCACCCAGTCTCTGTCTCTCTCCCTTCCCCCAGTCTCTCTCTCTCTGTCCCTCCCCCAGTCTCTCTCTCTCTCTCTCTCCCCCCAGTCTCTGTCTCTCTCCCTCCGCCCAGTCTCTGTCTCTCTCTCTTCCCCCAGTCTCTCTCTCTCTGTCCCTCCCCCAGTCTCTCTCTCTCTCTCTCACTCTCCCCCCAGTCTCTGTCTCTCTACCTCCCCCCAGTCTCTCTGTCTCTCTCCCTCCGCCCAGTCTCTGTCTCTCTCCCTTCCCCCAGTCTCTCTCTCTCTGTCCCTCCCCCAGTCTCTCTCTCTCTCTCTCTCTCTCTCTCACTCTCCCCCCAGTCTCTCTCACTCTTCTCCCCACCGTCCCTCCCATGCTCTCTCTCTTTCTCCCCCTTCTACTCCCCCCCACCCCAGTCTCTCTCTCTCTCTCCTCCCCTCAGTCTCTCTCTCTCTCTTTTCCCCCCCCATCTCTTTCTTCTCTCCAGTCTCTCTTTCTTCCCCCCAGTCTCTCTTTCTTCCCTGCCTCCACCGTCTCTCTCCCTCCCCCCATCTCTCTCTCCCCCCTCCACACCCAGTCTCTCTCTTCCCCGCCGCCACCGTCTCTCCCTCACCCCCAGTCTCTCTCCCTCCCCCCCCAGACTCTCTCCCTCCCCCCCAGTCTCTCTCCCTCCCCCCCAGTCTCTCTCCCTCCCTCCCAGTCTCTCTCCCTCCCCCCCAGTCTCTCTCCCTCCCCCCCCCAGACTCTCTCCCTCCCCCCCAGTCTCTCTCCCTCCCCCCCCAGTCTCTCTCCCTCCCCCCCAGTCTCTCTCCTCCCCTGCCCCCCACCCCCCACCCCGCCAGTCTTCCCTGCTCTCTACAATCGGTCATACGCACAGATTCTCCGCCAGTTCCCCAAGTTAACCTGTTACGATTACACCCGGCAGCGCCGTAACCCAGCCCCATGAAAACGCAGCTGTCTGCCGGGTCGGGTATAGTCAGGTGCAAAATCATTCTGTCGCTCGTTGTCCCAATTAAACCTGTGCGGTGGCGTTGATCTGTCTCTGGCTGCACTGAGGAACTGTGTGAAGGTGTGAGTAGGAGAGGGTTAAAGCAGTGAGGTTGGAATTTGTGATGAATCGCAGCAGATGCTTCGAGCTGTTAATTACCTACAGATGGAATTGGTCTTCTTGCGTTGTGGCTGGGACTGGGGACTTGGCTGCACACGCTCGTGAATTCTGATGAGATTCTCCTTGCAGTAAGAACCTGCTGTTTGAATAAATTACAGTCAAAAAAAGAGAACTGCTTGCCATTTTATTGTAGATATTAGAAGTTCGGCAAATATAAATCTCCAGTTCAAATATTCGTTCATGGAAATTTTTACTCGTTGTGAGTCTCCAGGGGCTGTGGGATGTGGCTCAAGTGCCTCTGAGACCCCAACAACAACTTGCATTTAAATAGCGCCGTTAACATAGTAAAACGTCCCCAGGCACTGCGCAGGAGCGATTATCAATCAAAATTTGACACCGAGCCACATAGGGAGACATTAGGACACTTGAGAAGGCAGGCTTTAAAGAGCATCTTAAAAGGGGAGAGAGAGGGGTGGAGGTGCGGAGAGGTTTAGAGAAAGAAATCCACAGCTTGGGGTCTCGGTAGCTGAAGGCACGGCCGCCGATGGTGGACCGCTGAAAATTGGAGATGCGCAAGAGGCCAGAATTGGAGGAGTGCAGAGATCTCGGGAGGGTTGTGAGGCTGGAGGAGGTTCAGAGTTAGGGAGGTGCAAGGCCATGGAGGGCTTTGAACACCAGGATGAGAATTTTAAATTCGAGGCGTTACTGGACCGGGAGCCAATGTAGGTCAGTTTCCAGGGGGTTTCAGGAAACATAACTTGCCAACGCAGCAATGTAGCTGACTGCATCTTCTGATCCTGCCTGTATCGGGTAGCGATGTCGCTCTTGCAATCCTGGCCTGTGTGAGCCGTTTTCCCCAAGGTCGGGCACATTGCTCAGCCCGATTCTGCAAGTGATTTTTGAGCAGTTTGCCCATGTACTAACTCACACGCACACCGCTGCTTCAGTGTTGCCAGGAGCAGGACAGGCTCGAGGAAACTTCTTTCCTATGTTCCACTCTGTACCTACATCGTAAATTCAAACCGCAATATAAATGCGCTGTTACTTCTGCGCGGTGTTACCCTGTTATTGCTGTAGTTCCTTTCCCAGCTCTATGCTCTCAGTGCACAGATCTTCTGCCAATTCCTAAAGTTGACCTGTTACAACGTAAGATTATACCAAGCAGCACCACAAACCAGACCCTTAAAACACAGCAGTCTGCTGGGTCGTATATAGTTGGGCATAACATTGCTCTGCTGCTATTTTTCCAAATTAAAATTGTCCGATGAGAACATAAGAACATATGAAATAGGAGCAGGAGTAGACCACCTGGCCCCTCGAGCCATTTAATAAGATCGTGGCTGATCTGATCATGGATTCAGCTCCACTTCCCTGCCCGCTCCCCATAACCCTTTATTCCCTTATCGCTCAAAAATCTGCCGATCTCTGGCTTAAATATATTCAATGACCCAGCCTCCGCAGCTCTCTGGGGCAGAGAATTCCACAGATTTACAACCCTCTGCGAGAAGAAATTCCTCCTCATCTCAGTTTTAAATGGGTGGCCCCTTATTCTGAGACTATGTCCCCTAGTTTTAGTTTCCCCTATGAGTGGAAATATCTTCTCTGCATCCACCTTGTCGAACCCCCTCATTATCTTATATGTTTCAATAAGATCACCTCTCAATCTTCTGAACTCCAATGTGTATAGCCCCAACCTACCTTCATAAGTCAACCCACTCATTTCCGGAATAATTTAGTGAACCTTCTCTGAACAGCCTCCAATGCAAGTATCCTTCCTTAAATACGGAGACCAAAACTACACGCAGTACTCCAGGTGTGGCCTCACCAATACGCTGTACAGTTGTAGCAGGACTTCTATGCTTTTATACTCAATCCCCCTTGCAATAAAGGCCAACATTCCATTTGCCTTCCTGATTTGCTGTACCTGCATACTCACTTTTTGTGTTTTATGCACATGCCCCCAGGTCCCTCTGTACTGCAGCACTTTGCAATTTTTCTCCATTTAAATTAGAATTTGCTTTTCTATTTTTTCTGTCACCTCACATTTTCCCACATTATATTCCATCTGCCAAATTTTTGCCCACTCACTTAGCCTGTCTATATCCCTTTGCAGATTTTTTGTGTCCTCCTCACAATTTGCTTTCCCAACCATCTTTGTATCATCAGCAAACTTGGCTACATTACACTCGGTCCCTTCAGCCAAGTCATTAATATAGGTTGTAAATAGTTGAGGACCCAGCACTGATCCCTGCAGCACCCCACTAGTCACGCGTGTGAGATGGCCCGTTTTGAAGCCGCAACTCCATTTAAAAATGAAACACTCACAATATTTGTGGCATCTTCTGTAAAATCTACCAGGACTCTAAAATATTTGCACGTCCTGTGGCCATCTGGCAGTGAACCGACTACATTTAGTGTGTTGACGCAGCAGGCTAAACTAGATAATAGCAGGCGTTTTATGCTTGGGATTCCATCCCTGTGGAAATCGGAAGGAAATATCTGGGGCATGTTAAAGGTCTATATTTGGTTTCTTCACTGTTGGATTTGTTGGCCCGTCCAGTGAGTAGCTGAGTCTTAAAGACCAGGAAAAGTTCCAGTCTGATCCCTGGTCTGTGCTGAGTTGGTTGATCTTGGCCAGGGTGGTATCGAAGCTCGGTCCCATTGCTCCTGGTCCTGCACCCTGGGTTATTGAGCGGGGGGGGCCAAACATGAAGCAGGTGTCTACTCCTGATCGCCACCCAGTGACTCCTTGTAGGAAGTGCAAGCATGTGAACATCGAGCTTGTGCTTGTCTGGAAGTCCCACCACAGCTGAATAGCTCGCCATCACCCCAGCCTAGACTGAAAAAAGAGGAATGATCATTTAGGATTTGTGTTGGGTGCATGATACCAGTACACCCACGCCCCAGCAAGAGCCAAGAGAGGAGTGAGCAAAAGTACAGGAATATTACATAGAAATTATAGCATAGAAATTATAAGCATAGAAATTATAGCACAGAAACAGGCCATTCAGCCCAACTGGTCCATGATGGTCTTTATGCTCCACACAAACCTCCTCCTACTCTACCTCATCTAACTCTATCAGCATACCCTTCTATTCCTTTCTCCCTAATGTACTTATTTAGCTTGCCCTTAACTGCATCCATGCTGTTCCTAATCCTTGTGCAAGCAAGTTCCATGTTCTAACCACTCTCTGGGTAAATTATTCCAAGGTGTCAGCTGTGGCTCAGTGGGTAGCGCTCTGGCCTCTGAGTCAGAAGTTTGTGGGTTCAAGTCTGCTCTCTCAAGTAGATGTAAATGATCCCATGGCACTATTTCAAAGAAGAGCAGGGGAGTTATCCCCGGTGGCCTGGCCAATATTTATCAATCAACATAACAGAAACAGATTATCTGGTCATTAGACCGATACTGTTTGTGGAAGCTTGCTGTGCACAAATTGGCTGCCGCGGTTCCCACATTACAATAGTGACTCCACTCCAAAAGTACTTCATTGGCTGTAAAGCGCTTTGAGACATCCGGCGGTTGTGAAAGGCACTATATAAATGCAAGTCTTTCTTAGTTGGACCAGTTCTGTGTTGATCGGGAACCGACTCCAGTGGAAATGATCTGGGGTGGCTGAAGGTTGGTTGTTGTTCTCTGTCCTCTTCTAATTTTGCGGTCATTTCTGCAGATTGCCGACCTGACGGCAGAGCTGTCGGACGAACGTTTTAAGGGTGATGTGGCCTGCCGGGTCCTGGAGAGCGAGCGCGCCGAAAGACTGCGACTCACACAGGAACTAAAGGGGATGCAGGTGAGAAACCGCACCGTGTCCAATCGACTCATCTGAAAATATGATCATCGATATGTTTGGGACTGGAAATTATTTCTCTGTGAACCTGCATTAATTCTACAACATTCTCTCTGCCTCTCAAAAAAACAATGACATTTTTGATTGGTGTTGCCAAATATCTTTTTCCCAATAACAGCAACAACTTATCTCTCTGTAGCACCTTCGACATAGTAAAACCTCCCAAGGTGCTCCACAGGAACATTAGAAAACACAGTTTGACACCGAGCCACATGAGGGGGTATTGGGGCAGAAACTTGGTCAAAGAGGTAGGTTTTAAGAAGCGTCCTGAAGGAGGAAAGAGAGAGGTTTAGGGAGGGAGTCCCAGAGTTTAGGGCTTTGTCAGCTGAAGGCACGACCACCAATGGTGGAGCGATTATAATCAGGATGCTGAAGAGGGCAGAATTAGAGGAGCGCAGACATCTCGGGGGTGGGGGGTGGGGGGGTTGTGGGGCTGGAGGAGATTGCAGAGATAGGAAGGGGCGGAGCCTGAGAAAATGTTCTTATAATATCACAAACACAAGAAAAGAAACCACATTGGGAAGTTTTGAGGCATTCTCTGGAATATCCTTCTCTGAAAAGGAACTCAAATTCTGCCATGTTGTCTATGAGGACAGATTTATATGCAATATTTTTTTAATTTCTAGTATTTTTTCCGGCAATTGATTCTTTTTGTTACCTTCTATTGCTGGCAGGCTTCTGAGATCTAACTTCATTCACCATTCCTTGTCTGTGACTCGGAAACTGAGCATCAGAAGGCCATCGTAGATGTTGGGCGAGGACATCATTAAGTGGAGCACTGTGGCCTTACATGGGGTGGCGGGGGGGAAGGAAATTTTGACCTTTGGCCAGCCACCCATTCCAGCAGCAAAGAGGCCCCATCCCCTATCATTGTGAGGTCAGGGTCAGCTGAGGTTCAGTGGGTAGCATCCTCGCCTCTGAGTCAGAAGGTTGTGGGTTCAAGTCCCAGTCCAGGGACTTGGGCACCAACATCTAGGCTGACACTCCCCGTACAGTGCTGAGGGAGTGCTGCACTGTCGGAGGTGCCGTCCTTCAGATGAGATGTTAAACCCAGGCCCCGTCTGCTCTCTCAGGTGGATGTAAAAGATCCCATGGCGCTATTTTGAAGAAAAGCAGGGGAGTTATCCCCCGGTGCCCTGGCCAATATTTTTGCCTCGAACAAAATCACTAAAACAGATTATCTGGTCATTATCACATTGCTGTGTGTGGGAGCTTGCTGTGCGAAACTTGGTTAGCGCATTTTTCTTTATTCATTCATGCGATGTAGGCGTCGCTGGCAAGGCCAGCATTTATTGCCCATCCCTAATTGCCCTTGAGAAGGTGATGGTGAGCTGCCTTCTTGAATACAACTGAGTGTCTCGCTGGGCCATTTCAGAGGGAAGTTAAGAGTCAACCACATTGCTGTGGGTCTGGAGTCACATATTGGCCAGACCGGGTAAGGATGGCAGATTACCTTCCCTAAAGGAAATCAGTGAACCAGATGGATTTTTACGACAATCCGGTAGTTTCATGGTCACCAGTACTGATACTGGCTTTTTAATTCCAGATTTATTTAATTAACTGAACTTAAATTCCCCAGCTGCTGTGGTGGGATTTGAACTCATGTTGCTGGATCATTAGTCCAGTAACATAACCACTATGTTCGTGTTTCCTACATCATAGCAGTGACTACACTTAAGCTCATGGTCTACAGAGCAGTAGTGATACCCGCCCTCCTATATGCTTCAGACATGGACTATGTACAATAGGCACCTCAAAGCACTGGAGAAGTACCACCAACGCTGCCTCCGCAAAATCCTGCAAATCCATTGGCGGGATAGGGGCATCAACGTCAGTGTTCTCAGGCCAACATCCCCAGCATCGAGGCATTGACCACGCTCGATCAGCTCCAAAGGACAGGCCACATTGTCCACATGCCCAATACTAGACTCCTAAAACAATTCTGCTCCGAGCTCCGTCATGGTGAGCGAGCCCCAGGAGGGCAGAGAAAACGCTTCAAGGACACCCACAAAGCCTGCTTGAAAAAACGTAACATCCCCACCGACTCTTGGGAATCTCTGGCCCAAGGCCGCTCAAAGTGGAGGAGAAGCACCCGGGAAGGAGCCAAACACCTCGAGGCTCTTCGCCGGGAGCACGCGGAGGCCAAGCACAAACAGCGGAAGGAGCGTACGACAAATCAAGCCCCCCCCCACCCACCCATCCCTCCAACCCCCGTCTGCCCCACCTGTGACAGAGACTGTAGGTCCCACATCAGTCTCATCAGTCACCTTAGAACTCATGTTAACGTGGAAGCAAGTCATCCTCGACCCCGGGGAGCGGAGAGGGTGGGGGGGGGGGGGGGGAACTGTCTAAGAAGACATTTCAGAAAAGTACTTCATTGGCTGTGAAGCGCTTTGGGACGTCCTGAGGTCGTGTAGGCGCTATATAAATGCAGGTCCTTGTTTCTTTTTCTTCCATTTAAATTAGCAGGCGAGCTGCAATGGCGGCAAACACATCCGGCCGTGCGGAAGACTGGGGAATGTGTCCGGAGATGGCCGTTCTCGCCCATCGTTTTGTACGCTGGTGTGCAGTAACCTCGATTCTGGCTCAGCAGTAACTTTGAGTCATGAGAGCCACCTCTCAGACGATGAATCTTTGAATCGTGATATGAGCATTGAACAGATTGACGGTTGTGTGGTTTGCCTGCCCTTTAATTATGGTCTCCAAACACTTCCAAAGCTCCGTGGGATTAAGCGCAGTAAACCCCTTTACCAAAACATTTTCTAATAAACCGCAATGCCAGCTATAATTCTTGATGGCTCCTTCATTAATTGTGATAAGGAGAGCAGGTTTGAAGAATTAGTATTTCCAGGGCAGAGCTTCGTTGGATGCAAGTGCAGATCTGGAACTTGGAACGTGGATTTCAGTGCAGCCAGCTCAATGTTTTATCTATTGAAATAAGTGGACAAATATTCTGCGGGTGTGCTGACCTTTGCCCTTGAATTCCCAGTGCGCTTCCCTCATCCAAGGCTCTGAGTTGGGAGCGCTAATTTGTAAAATCTAACACGATATGCAAAATACTTCTCTCTAATATCCACCGGCAAGTCACAGCCTTTGATATATTACTCAGTGCTGGGGCTCCCGAATGACTCAGGCTGGTTAGTGAATGGATTATCCCAGGTTTAATTTCTGGTCTGCACTGAACTAGTTCATCTCAGCTGCAGCATTGGTAAGTGCGCTAGAATCTGCCTCAGTTATCGGAGGGGAAATCGGTCGGTTTTCCCATTCCAGGTCTGGCGATTCCTGTCGGAAGTGTGCGTATGAGACACGGTTGTAATACCCCTCCCCGCCCCACTCACCGCAGTAAAATATCCTCCTGACTCACATCATCTACATGAAGCGTGGACAAGGAAGAAAGCCTTGCATTTATATAGCGCCGATCACAACCTCAATGTCCCAAAGCGCTTTACAGTCATTGAAGCACGGAAATATATCGCCGTTCCTTCATCGTCGGCGGGTCAAAATCCAGTAACTCCCTTCCTAACAGTACTGTGGGAAAAGCTTCACCACACGGACTGCAGCGGTTCAAGAAGGCGGCTCACCACCCCCTTCTCGAGGGCAATTAGGGATGGGCAATAAATGCTGGCCTTACCAGTGACACCCAAATCCCACGAACGAATAATTTTTAAAAAGTACCTTTTGAAGTGTAGTCACTGTTGCAATATAAGAAGCACAGCAGCCAATTTGCTTCCACAAACAGTGCCACGGGATCTTTTACATCCACTTGAGAGGGCAGACAGGGCCTTCAGTTTAACATCTCATCTGAAAGACGGCACTTCCGACAGTGCTGCACTCCCTCCTGCAGTGTCAACTTAGATTTTTGTGCTCAAGTCCGTTGCAGGACTTGAATCTGCAACTTTCGGGCGAGGGTGTCACCCACTGAACCACGGCTGACACTGGGCCAGAGGCTGCATGTTTGCTGTTGAAACTGTATTCCATCAGTGAGTAAACACTTTGAGATAAGGAGAGCACAGTAAGTTGGAAGGAAAAATGCATGCCCTGTTTATAATTCTCTTTTTGTCGATGTCTTCTCCATTACTTGCATCTCACAATAACTCACTGGAAACTACAGGCAGAATTGGCTCAGTGCGAAAGTCATTGGCCTTTGTCTCTTTGAGGGCTGTTGTTCAAATGTAGCCCAGTCTAACAAGTCCTAGATATTGGGCCATCTCAGCCCAGTTCCTCGTGAGCATGAGCTTAAAGCAACAGGCACTGACTGCGCTCAGAAATGCTACAGGGTGACTGTTGTGGGAAATGCAAAATAATGAATCAGTGAGGAGTGCCTTCTGAGGTAGGTTGTATGGACATCATCAAGTTGACGACACAAGTTCTTTCCATCAGGCCCCTCTGGATACTGACCAAGGAGCAAACCCTCCCTAACATTGGGACATAATGCACCATTGATGCTGTCCCATCTCTGGTTTTGTTTTACATGGAAGACTAATAGGACTGTAGTTGCCTGTGTCTGTTTTATCGCCCTTTTATTGATATGGAGCCTGACGCCAATCTACTGGCAGTGTCCATCTGTCCAATGATTGTCAGTGCTTCATAAAATTGTTCACTCGTCTCTCAGCAATCTGGAATAAATGCCATTTAACCCTTGGAAATTATTCATTTTAAGCCCATTTAGGCTGACTAGGATTTCCATCTCATTGATAACAAAGTTAAAACGAAAGACTTGCATTTATATAGCACCTTTCACGGACGTCTCAAAGTGCTTTGCAGCCAATGAAGTACTTTTGGAGTGTAGTCACTGTTGTAATGTAGGAAACGCGGCAGCCAAGTTGCACACAGCAGGCTCCCACAAACAGCAATGTGATAATGAGCAGATAAGCTGTTTTTGTTATGTTGATTGAGGGATAAATATTGGCCCAGGACACCGGGGATAACTCCCCTGCTCTTCTTCGAAATAGTGCTGTGTGATCTTTTATGCCCACCTGAGAGGCCGACGTCTCGGTTTAACATCTCATCTGAAAGATGGCACCTCCAACAGAGCAATAACAAAGTCAATGATTGCACTTGAGATATATTTGTTTGGAGAGGGCCTGTTGCTCGTGTCAGTACATGAAGGAAGTAGTCATTCAGAATCTTTTTGTGCTGAGTTTCAAGCCATTTGGATCTGCTCTGGTTTTCATCTCTTCTCTGGCTGTTATGGTAATGAAAGCATTTGTTTTGTTGCATTCTTAGCTTCAACTGCTGTATCTTCCAGTGTGACTTAGGCCAAATGCTGAACTTTGTGTTGGCTAGATAATTAATCCAATGTTTCTCTCTCTTTATGCGTGTGTGTGTGTGTGTGTGTTTTTTTTCTGTTCGTAGGCTAAGTATGAGAAGGTGGTGAAGAATTTAAACTCTGTGGAGAAGCAGCTGGCGGAAATTCAGCAGCAATTGCAGATGAGGGAGCTGGGACCACCAGCGACAGGTAAAACAGCTTAACGAGATACGGTAATGTAAAGAGAGAATTGCATTTATATACCTGTTATCACCATAGACAGTCCCTCGAAATCGAGGAAGACTTGCTTCCACTCCAAAAGTGAGTTCTCAGGTGACTGTACGGTCCAATACGGGAATTACAGTCTCTGTCACAGGTGGGACAGACAGTGGTTGAAGGAAGGGGTGGGTGGGACTGGTTTGCCGCACGTTCCTTCCGCTGCCTGCGCTTGCTTTCTGCATTCTCTCGTCGACGAGATTCAAGGTGCTCAGCCTCCTCCCAGATGCTCTTCCTCCACTTAGGGCAGTCTCTGGCCAGGGACTCCCAGGTGTCGGTGGGGATGTTGCACTTTATCAAGGAGGCTTTGAGGGTGTCCTTGAAATGGTTCCTCTGCCCACCTGGGTCTTGTTTGCCGTGTAGGAGTTCCGAGTGGAGCGTTTGTTTTGGGAGTCTTGCGAACAATGTGGCCTGCCCAATGGAGCTGGTCGAGTGTGGTCAGTGCTTCGATGCTGGGATGTTGGCCTGATCGAGAACACTGACGTTGGTGCGTCTGTCCTCCCATGGGATTTGCAGGATCTTGCACTATCTTATCAGTATGTTAAAAAACGTCCCTGAAATCTTCACACACTGAAGTCCTTTATGTACACAAATGTGACAGCCTTTCTATGTGAGCAGTCAGGGACAAAGGTGGGTGACCAGTAGGTGTGTGGTGCTAGTTGCGGGAGGAACTTTGGCCAAGACACACAGAGAACTTACTTGTCCACCTTTACCAAGTGGATCTGTAGCCTCCGCCTGACCCAGTGGACAAGGGCCTCTGTTTAACATCCTGCTTTGCAGTGCAACACTCCTTCAGTACTGCAGTGGGGTGCCCGCCTAAATGCTGAGGTCAAGTACTGGTCTGGGGTTCAAATCCACAATCTGCTGACCCAGTGGAGAGAATTCTACCAACTGAGCTGTGCTGGCGCACGCAGGGAGCCTATGGGAGTGGCACACGTAAAAGTGGCATTGCAGGTTGGCCACCCATTGCACAAACTGCCCAATTTACGGGCTCAATTTTCCCCAGTTATCTGCTCCGCTTCTTTTGGCATAAATTAAAATATCCAGGTTTCCCCAAAGTTTCTGCACCAGAACTCAGTTATGATGTTTTTTTTTAGGTTAGTATTTTTTTGCGTCATGGAGGCGTAACCTGATGTCCATTGCCAGTTTTTCACATTTATGCAAGTTTGGCCAAATTACATTTTTCCTAGGACGGCGTATGTGACCACTCCCAAAAAAATCTTCTGGGCACTTAAGAAAAACCAGCGCACATTAAAAAAATTGTCACAGAAAGACGCCATTGTTTTCAGCCGAAGATTTGGAGGAAGTCAAGAAGACAAAGAATATGCATCGTGGAGCTTAATTTTTTGGAAGTCAAAAGGGAGATAATGGAAGTCTAATGCAATTCTTTAACTTTTGATTTTTTTCGAAGTACCACACCGCCACCAAACGTCTCCGCACTGGGCTGGAGGGTCGGAGTGTCGGCCAGCAGAATCGATCCCTCACCCGGACACAGGGGCTCGGGCTTGGCTTCAAAAGAAGCCCGTTTGGTGGGGGGTGTGGAAGCCGAACTGAAGGGTAGAGAACCCTTATACATACAGCAGCTTCAAAAGAAGCCCAGGTTGGGGGGGGGGGGAGGTTGAGGGGGTGGCGGAGGTGGTGGATGTCAAGCCCCTGTGTCTGGGTGAGGGAACGATTCTGCCGTCCGACCCTCGAGCCTGATGAGGAGACGTTCGGTCGATGGTGGGGTGATACTTTGGAAAAAAATTAAAAAATTAAAGAATTGCATTAGACTTTGTTGCCCCAAATGTCTTCATTGAATGCCTAGCTTTCCGTTCTAAGCAAGCCTATTGCGCATACGCAGACCAGGGTGTGGTCCATAGGGCGTGCACCTTGGGGAGAGAGAGAGGGAGGAAAAAAGGTTTAAGTCCTTTGTCCTGCTGTTTTGAGCTTCTTACAAAGGTACAATGTAATCACGGGGGCAATATTGACAATGCCATACCTCGTACAAGCCTTCTGCATGATGGTGCTGCGGAGGAGACGATTGATTCAACGTCATCGCATGAGGAACCTCAGAGCACGTAGGATGATGGGCAGAAGGCCTTACCCACGTCGGGTACATCGAGACAGGCGTTCATACCTGCAACTGAGTGATGCAATCTGTGTGAGAAGGCTGCGTTTCCGCAAATAAGTTGTAACCGAGATTTGTGAGTTAGTAAAATCAGACCTAGAAGCGTCAGGAGGATTGCTTTGTCAGTTGAAGTGAAGGTTACAGCTGCACTTTCATTTTATGCATTTGGATAATTCCAGGCCACAACTGGGGATGTGTGCACCATTTCTCAACATGCAACACATATCTGCATTTGGCAGGTGACTGCTGCACTATATGCCCGGAGGAATGACTACATAAAGTTCCCCATGAGCACGCAGGCAATGCGTGACAGGGCTGTGGGCTTCTCCAGGATTGCTAGCTTCCCAAAGGTACAGGGCTGCATTGATTGTACCCACATCACCTTGCATCTTTGGAGCATTCCGAGATGTACAGGAACAGAAAAGACTTCCACTCCGTTAATGTGCAGATCGTCTGTAATGACATGTATCGCATCATGTCAGTTGATGCAAGATACCCTGTGCGAGAGCGCTATATCTGGGGGTACTTGTGCATGAAACACAAAAGGATAGTATGCAGCAAGTGATCAGGAAGGCCAATGGAATCTTGGCCTTTATTGCAAAGGGGATGGAGTATAAAAGCAGGGAAATCTTGCTACAGCTATATTCTACTTGGGCAGTTCCTCGTATCAAGGATGACTTGCTTCCACTCTAAAAAGGAATGAGTTCTCAGGTGTTTCAATAAAGGACCTAATATTCCAAGTCCCGAACTACATGTTGAAGGGTGGAAGATGCCAGTGCATGGATTTTTTTAACATGTGTTGGCTGTTGCACACCAGCCACTACACGGGCTTGACAGAGCTAGGTCTTGATCCAGTGGCAAGGGTTAACCAAGACGACTGGAGACGTTAGACCACACTTGAAGTACTGCGTACAGTTCTGGTCGCCATATTATTAAAAGGATATAGATGCACCGGCGAGGGTGCAGAGAAGACCCATAAGGATGGTATCAGAAATGCGAGGATATACATATCAGGAAAGGATGAACAGGCTGGGTCTCCTTTCTCTTGAAAGAAGGCTGAGGGGTGGCCTAATAGAGGTCTTTAAAATTAAGAAAGGTTTTGATAAGAGTGTATACAGAGAGATTGTTTCCACAGCTATATAGGGTATTGGTGAGGCCGCACCTGGAATACTGCGTGCAGTTTTGGTTTCCATATTTACAAAAGGATATACTTGCTTTGGAGGCAGTTCAGAGAAGGTTCACTAGGTTGATTTCGGAGATGAGGGGGTTGACTTATGAGGAAAGGTTGAGTAGGTTGGGCCTCTACTCATTGGAATTCAGAAGAATGAGAGGCGATCTTATCGAAATGTATAAGATTATGAGAGGGCTTGACAAGGTGGCTGCAGAGAGGATGTTTCCACTGATAGGGGAGACTAGAACTAGAGGGCATGATCTTAAAATAAGGGGTCGCCCATTTAAAACTGAGGTGAGGAGAAATGTTTTCTCTTGGAGTGTTGTAAATCTGTGGAATTCGCTGCCTCAGAGAGCTGTGGAAGCTGGGACATTGAATAAATTTAAGCCAGAAATAGACAGTTTCTTAAACGATAAGGGAATAAGGGGTTATGGGGAGCGGGCGGGGAAGTGGAGCTGAGTCCATGATCAGATCAGCCATGATCTTATTGAATGGCGGAGCAGGCTCGAGGGGCCGTATGGCCTACTCCTGTTCCTATTTCTTATGTTCTTATCTGCCATGTTTCAGCAGCAGCCAGAAGGGCAGAGCTGGCTGCTGGAAGACAAAGGGTACGTCCTTGCCACCTGGCTCATGACGCCCCTACGCGTAACCCGGACGGAAGTTGACCGGGAATACAACATGTCACACATTGCAACGCGCAGCATAATAGAGAGCACCACTGGCATCTTGAAACAGCATTTCCTATGCCTGGACCATTCCGGAGGCTACTTGCAATATTCCCCTGAGATTGTCGGTCAGTTCACTGTTGTGTGCTGCATAACTTAGCCACCATGAGGCAGTAGCAGCTGGTTGTAGAAGACCCACCTGAGGTGAGAGTGGCTGATGATGAGGAGGAAGATGCAGATGACGAGGAGGAGGAGGAGGCCATGCAACTACCTGAACCCGGAGCACGACGGTGGAGGAGGGCGGGCTGTCGTGCCCCTTTAACGATTGCTCGAGCCTTGCGCCAGCAGCTCATCCGTGAACGCTTTGCTGCCTGAAGGCTCAGCGGCAACTATTCCACATGGACCATGTTTACTATTTGGACCTGTTCCATAATGTGTTGTGTTAATGGAACAAATAATGGAAATGATTCAGTTATAATTTAAAATATAATTTATTCCAAAGTTTAACACTTGTTTGTACTTAGAAACATAGACATATAGAAACTAGGAGCAGGAGTAGGCCATTTGGCCCTTCGAGTCTGCACCGCCATTCAATATGATCATGGCTGATCCTCTGTCTCAACACCATATTCCCGCTTTTTCCCCATACCCCTTGATGCCTTTTGTTTCTAGAAATCTATCTATCACAACTTAACTTTAATAAAAATATTTTTATATCAAACTTTAAAGTTTTCAGTTAAGATCACTTACAAACTTTTAAACTTGTAAATTTACATAACTTACAAAAAACTTTTAATTTGAGAACAGTTACAACAGTAACAACAATAATAACAACAACAGCAGCTGCAAAGAAAGGCTGCACCCCATCTCTCCTCCACCATGTTCTCAGACCGACTGCTGTGCTTGGTCTTGGTGACTCCACCCCTGCCCACCTTTCTCAGGTTGGTCCCGAGCTTATTCTTTCGAGCATCTCGGGTAATACGCACTTCTTGATGGGGGCGTGGGCAGGCAGTAAAGTAGAAGGCCCAGCTTGGGCCTCTTCAGAGGCTGGTCTGGGGATTGGGTGGGAGCGGCAGTTGATTCCGTTAATGGCTGCTGGGTCTGGGCATGTTCCCTTTTATTGCAGCAGCTAACTCCGACATTCCCTCCCTCACGTGCCCTGTCAGAGTCTCAGCTACCTGCAACATTCCCTCCCTCGTGTTCACCGTCAGTGTATGAGCTACCTGCGATATTCCCTCCCTCGTGTTCACCGACAGTGTATGAGCTACCTGCGATATTCCCTCCCTCGTGTTCACCGGCAGTGTATGAGCTACCTGCGATATTCCCTCCCTCGTGTTCACCGACAGTGTATGAGCTACCTGCGATATTCCCTCCCTCATGTTCACCGACAGTGTTTCACTATCTGCAACATTCCCTCCCTCATGTGCACCAACAGCGTATCAGCTGCTTGCACCATTCCCTCCCTCATGTTCATCGACAGAGTATCAACTGCCTGCGACATTCCCTCCCTCATATGCCCGGACAGTGTTTCCATTTCTCGTGAGAGTGTTGTTACATCTCCCGACAGTCCCAATACCTCATCACCCACCCCACTGATGGTGTCCAGGAGTGATCGCATAAGGACAATGCTCCCCACACTCATTGCCATCATCTGAACCACATCGGTTAGATCCTGGACCTCAGGAGAGCGCGGTCGAGCTCGCCGTCCTCTCCTCACCCTGGATGTGGCTCGCTGCATCCCTCTGAGACCCGCAGCCTCGGACTGTGTGAAACCATGGAATGTCCCAACACTCGTACCACTCGGGAAAGGGGCTGGCACCTCAATGGGCAGCACCAGCACCTCCTCCAGACTTCATCCTCCCCCTCCCACTCACCCCCATGCTCTTGGTCTGGGAGGTGGGATTGGAAGATGTTCTCCTCTTCAGGCTCATCCGCGTCTGAATCTTCTTCTCCATCGGCTTCAGCCTCATCAGGGTTGACCTCAAGTTCTGCAACAAATAACAGAACAGACAAATGGTTAGCAGCTGAGGAGGGGGCAGGGTGGGTGGCATGAGTAGACTCACACAGCGCAGGCAGCAGGCTCGTTTGAAGGACCACGATGAATGACAGCACATTGCACCAATCGACGCGCAGCTGACGGAGACATCCCCATGAACCGAAGCATGGCTAGCCCGCGCAGTATTTGACTTTTAAGCAAAGCCAGACTGTGGAATTTGCAGGACTTACCCTCTCCCTCGAGTGTGGGTGCAGCTTGTGCTTTTCTCCAGGCAGGACCCATCAAAGCAGCGGCCCTCTCTTCCAAGAGTGTCAGTGGCTGCAGATTTGCCGGGCCTCCTCCTGTTTGAGTTCTTACCCTTTTGTCGTGTGCCACCTTCCTCTGCAAAGATGAAATATAGCTTTTTAGAGAGGGTGTCTTTCCAATGAATAAATGAAAATATTACTTCCACTAACTACTTGACCAAGGTCCTGCCACTTCTTTTTGCACTGGCCTCCAGACCTCGGGATGGTCACCGTTGCACAGTAATCTTCTGCAAGTTGGTTCCAGCGTTTCTTTATTTCTTTTGGTGAAACCTTTATGTGACCTCTGCTGGTGTCCAGCTCGTGCCATCTGGCCTCAATCACAGTAACTAGTGCCTCCACTTCGTCCTGTGAGAAATTCTTGGCCCTTGAGCCGCGTTGCATCTTGTATTGCTGCTCCGATTTTTCCACTGAGAATTAAAATTCTCACACACAACTGGCTCTTTGAAAATGGCCGAATGCCGAATGGGAGCTGTACTGGGCAAGCGCGCCCATCGCAGTCAGGTAAAAAATGTCCGTTTTTTTTCACGTATGCGCAGTAGCGGGGGCGTCATTTTTTTCGGCGCAGACACTGAGCTCCACCCCGCCTAAGCTAAAGGACAGGCTGCGTGGCGCCAACTTCAAAACTTAGAACGGGGAAACTTGCAAGTTATTTTTTTGGAGTAGTCGGGGCCAAAAAAAAAAAGGGCGAAACTCTGGAAGTAACTGGGGAAAATTGTGCCCGATGTCGGGGTGGACAAGTTGAACTTCTACACTCTGGTTCCTGTTATGTTTTTAATACTGTTATGAATGACTCCACGAGGTCTGGTATTGTACTTGAGCTGTTGTGACCTTATTGTAACTCCAGAGTGAGGCACAAGCATAGTGGGCAGCCTTTTATACTGGGCCCTGCACACCTATGCAGGTGACCCTCAGGTCTCCCACCGCAGTGCCCTCTGGTGGCACACCTTATGTGACTATACAGTTAGTATACACGGTCTACATACACGACAGTTCCTTGTGACCTTTTAAAGATACTTAAAGCACCATTTCTACAATACTGCTGACATACAGAGACACATTGCAAAGCACTTACAGAGCCGAAGGAAAGATGGTGGTTGCTGAGCAGAGGGGAAAAAAAGGAAGGGAGAATGGAAAATTTAGGGAATCGAAGAGACTGGCTTTGAGGAACCTTTTGAAAGCAGAAGGAGGTGACATAGAATCATAGAATAGTACAGCACATAAGGAGGCCATTCGGCCCATCGAGTCTGTACCGGCTCTTTCAAAGAACAATCCAGTCAGTCCCTCTCCCCTGCTCTTTCCTCAGACCCCTGCAATTTTTTCTCCTTCAAGTATTGATCCGTTTGAAGGCTACTATTGAATCTGTGTCCACTACCCTAACAGGCAGTGACTTCCAGATCCTAACCACTCGTTGCGTAAAAATGTTTTGCTTCATGTCGCCTCTGGTCCTTTTGCTAATCACCTTAAATACGAGCATACGAAAAATGACGGACAGGGAAAGACCCTCTGGGTATCCCAGCGAGGTGGAGCGATCTAGGAAGGGAGTTCTAGGGCAGGCGCATACTGACTGAAGTAGCAACCGTTGCAGATGGAGCAGAGACAACAAGAGGTAAGTGGGTGTCAGAGGAGCAGTGGGGAATTGCAGAGATTTATGAGGGGGTGAAGTTCATTATCGCCCCGTTTGCGGGCGGTAACATCTGGGCGGCCCGAAACTTTGTGCCAGGCGCGGAAGTCCCACCCCTCTCGAGAAATTGGTGTTAGTGCCCCCGGAAGGAAGTGAGGCGCCAAATCAAAGCGCTCCACTTCCTTCCTGGAGCGCTAACGGGGCGGACGCCGGAGCAGCGCTACGCACTGGGCCGCGCAGCGCTGCCGTGTCCGAGGGGCTTTTCCCTCAAATAAAGGGAAGGGCCCACGCTGCCGACCCTGTAAAAGAAAAAGGCACTCACTGAGACCCCCAGGGAGCGGGGCTTCCACACGATCAATCCCGATACTCGAGCAGAGTGCCGGGCTGAGCGATCGCGGCCACGACCCCGCGAAGGGACTGCGTGAGGAGCGGTGAGGAAAAGGTAAGTTTTTTTGTGCACTCGGCCTCCTCCCCTTTAATTTCCGCCCCGGTAGTGGCCGGCCCGCCCGATACGGGTCCCTTGCCGCTATCGCTGTTGTCGCCCGTCGCTGCTGCAGGAGGTGAAATCCAGTTTCGGGGCCAGGGCGAAGTATACGACGACGACGACGTCACGATCTCCGGGCGCAGGAGATCGGGGCGCAACGACGTAGCGCCGCCGCTAAACCCCCGGCCAATATGGCGGGAGCCGTTGCCAGTGTCACATAAGAACATAAGAATTAGGAACAGGAGTAGGCCATCTAGCCCCTCGAGCCTGCTCCGCTATTCAACAAGATCATGGCTGATCTGGCCGTGGACTCAGCTCCACTTACCCGCCCGCTCCCCGTAACCCTTAATTCCCTTATTGGTTAAAAATCTATCTATCTGTGACTTGAATACATTCAATGAGCTAGCCTCAACTGCTTCCTTGGGCAGAGAATTCCACAGATTCACAACCCTCTGGGAGAAGAAATTCCTTCTCAACTCAGTTTTAAATTGGCTCCCCCATATTTTGAGGCTGTGCCCCCTAGTTCTAGTCTCCCCGACCAGTGGAAACAACCTCTCTGCCTCTATCACGCTTGGGCGGTAAGGCATTGACACCTGACAGGAGACGCAATCTCTAGCCCGTAGAAGGTCAATGACGTGGATGGGCAAGGGCATGGAGGGATTTGAAAGATCGCATGAGGATCTTCAAGTTAATTTACTGGAAAAGCCAGTGGGGCTTCAAGAAGATGCAATGATGGGGGTGTAGGACGTTGTGTGGGTGAGAAGTGGATTTTGGTGAGTTGCTATATATGTAGGATCTTGGGAGGGTGTGGTGGAAAAGCGATAAGGGAGACCTTATTGAAGTGTATAAAATTATGAGGGGCCTAGATAGAGTGGATAGGAAGGACATATTTCGCTTAGCAGAGGGGTCAACAACCAGGGGGCATAGATTTAAAGTAATTGGTCGGAGTTTAAAGGGGATTTGAGGGGAATTTTTTTTTACCCAGAGGGTGGTGGGGGTTTGGAACTCACTGCCTGAAGGGATGGTAGAGGCAGAAACCCTCACCACATTTAAAAAGTGCCTGGATGTGCGCCTGAAGTGCTGTAACCTGCAGGGCTACGGACCGAGAGCTGGAAAGTGGGATTAGGCTTGGGTAGCTCTTGGTCGGCAGGTGCCGACACGATGGGCCGAGATGGCCTCCTTCTTTGCTGTAAATTTCAAGTACTGTTCAAATGAAGGTTTCTTTTCCACATCTGCTTCAGTGCCAGGACTACTTTACCCCCTCTGCTACTTCACTGAACTTCACTCTATCTCACTGTTGCTGAAACTGGCCGTTGTGAAACTGAAGCAAATGTGGAAAAGAAACCTTAATTTGAACAGTAACTTGAAAGCTCCACATCACCGAACACAGCCCGAGGCAGCCGGTGGAGTCAATGCCAGAGGCATGTGTTGGTGCCTCTGGGAAGTGAAGGCGATTTCTTTTGTTTTTTTTTGCCAAGAAAACTTGGTTCATTCCCGGCAGTTAGAGCGTGCAGCAACAGCCTTGGGATTGATGGAGGAAGGTGAAAGGTTAACGCTGACTGTAGAAGCTAACAAGCCAGCCAGCGAGCTGGATGTTTCAGCGTGCCAATGTGTTTTACTGCGGAGAACTAGGAAGCTGATCATTGGCCTGATTTCCTCCCCCCCCCCCCACCTCCTCCGCGAGCTGCCAATCCCAGCTTTGTTTATCTGAATGTTGGGATGTTGATGCCTTCTCCAGAGGACCACTATGATGTTCCAGATCGAGCAGGTCACCTCATATTTGCAGGTAGGTCAATCTTTGATGTGCGATAACACGTCCGAACCTAGAAAGGTTGCTTCCACTGAGTGAGCTGCCGCAGGTGGGGCTCCAACACTTCTCTCTTTCACCAGCCGATCTCCAGAAGATCTCGGTGAAGACTGGTTTCTGAAGAGCCTGACGGAAAATGTTTGTTTTTGATTGTATTTTTACAAACATTCAACTTGTGCTCCATTTACATTACGGGACTGGACAGGTTAGATGCAGGAAGAATGTTTCCGATGTTGGGGAAGTCCAGAACCAGGGGTCACAGTTTAAGGATAAGGGGTAAGCCAATTAGGACCGAGATGAGGAGAAACTTCTTCACTCAGAGAATTGTGAACCTGTGGAATTCTCTACCACAGAAAGTTGTTGAGGCCAGTTCGTTAGATATATTCAAAAGGGAGTTAGATGTGGCCCTTACGGCTAAAGAGATCAGGGGGTATGGAGAGAAAGCAGGAATGGGGTACTGAAATTGAATGACCAGCCATGATCTTATTGAATGGTGGTGCAGCCTCGAAGGGCTGAATGGCCTATTCCTGCACCTATTTTCTATGTTTCTATGGTGTTACCGTGATACAGAGCACTGATCCTGGGTGGGCAGGTTGCCGCCATTTTGTGGCCATTGGCGGGCTTGAGTGGTTGAGCCCACCTGCACAGACCGGTGTTGTGATTCTCTCGCTCTCTGTCCATGTGCAGACCTTCCCTGTCATTCAGTAAAATATTGTAATCAGAAAGTGGTGATACACCATGCTTTCACAAACAATTGCACGCATACAGCTGTTTGCACATTGCTCTGGAGCTGAGGAACCTATCCGCCAATGTAATTCTGGGATGGGGGCGGGAGATTGTCCTACAAGGAGAGATTGAGTGGATTAGGCCTATATCCTCTAGAGTTTAGAACATAAGAACATAACATCAGAAATAAGGGGCTCAATTTTGCCCAACCCCTTTCTTTGGCGCATTGTGAAGTGGGGGACGGAGCAACAGGCCAGCGCTGAAAACTGCCGGCACCTGCGCGCATGCGCAGTGAAGTCTGCGCGCATGCTCCTGTCCTCCCAGCATGTCCTGCGGACTGTGAGCAGGACCCGATGCTCGCAGACCCTATCCCCAGCCAAAGGGACGCTCGATGTTTGCCGCACCCTATCCCCGGCTGAGTGGCCTCCCGCACCATCCGGCCGGCCGGCCCGATGACTTCCCGGGCCGAGATAGGACTTCAGTTTTATTTTTTATTCATTGATGGTTGTGAGTTTTGATTTGGGGGGGGGGGGGTGGGGGTGGGTAGAAGGAGAGCTTTTGGGGGGGTGGAGGGGGGAGAAAGAGTGTTTGAGGCCGGGGGGGGGGGGGGGGGGGGACTTTTTAAAAAAAAAACTTGATTTTGGCATATAGGTAGGACTTCTATTTTTTATTTGTAACTGATTGATATTACTTTTGTGGTTTGTGGTTTGTTTAGTGCTTTGTAAGTCTTGGTGCTTTAATTGTACTAACCTGCGCCGATTTCTTAACTTCCCGCAATGTTTTTCAGAGCTGGCCATATACGCTGACCTAAGTCGATTTGGAGTAAGTTTTAGCTGGCCAAAGTGGCATAAATGGCCAAAACAGGTGTAAGTGTCTGGGAACGCCCCCTTTTGAAAAAAAAAACTCAACCAAAAAAATCTTTTTGGGGACAGTGCAGGAAAGTGGAGTTGAGGTCGAAGATCAGCTATGATCTTATTGAATGACGGAGCAGGCTCGAGGGGCCGAATGTAAACTAATTGGCCATTCACAGCACTGGGAGCCTAAGGCAATATTGCAGCCCTGCTTCTTGTTGCTGTTAGGCAATACAAATAAGCCGTGAGTTAGTTCTATCATCGAGAACTCTTTGGTATGCAACACAGATGGAGATGTAAACAGAAAATAGCTGTCTAGGGAAACATTTAGTCAAAACCTAAATATTGGTTGATTTTTTTTTGTTTTGTTTCTTTTTCCGTGATCTTGGGACATGGGCGACACTGGCCAAGCTCTGTTTTTGGCTCATCTCTAAGTTCCTTGATGGCAAGAAGGGTCAACCACACAGTGTGGACCTGGTGTCCCATGTAGGCCAGACTGGCAGGAGTGACAGGTCCCCTTCTCTGACAGACATTAGTGAACCAGTTGGGATTTTACAACAATCTTTCAAGGCCATTGTCTGGTGTTGGCTCATAAAGTGCTAAAGTGTTTTTTTTAAGTTCAGCTTCACAACTTTCCGATGGTGGGAACCCAAGGGCTGTTTGTCCAGTAACGTACCATGTAGGCTGCTGCAACACCTGTGCTGTTATAAGGATGATTATGATGGCTCCACTTATATTTTTGCTCCTTCGCACTTGCTGCTACCTAACGTTACGATGACTTCCATGTTCCAGAGGAAGAGTGGAAAATGCGTCATGAATGCATGTTGATGGAAATGGAGTTTTTCCGGAAACGTGTCCGGACGTTTGAGGAAAGGCTCGAGTCAGAATTACAGAACAGAAAGGAACTGGAACAAAAGGTACAGGACCTGGATTCTCAGGGGACAAGTTATCGGCCTGGACATTCCCCAAGGGTTCGCGTGGTCTCCCGCCATTCTCAGCTGTTTTGCTGATTCTTTGGGCGGGGGGTTCTGTCAAAGGGAAATTAGGAGGACCCCCTCAGAATTTCTAGACCATTGGCTGAAAAAGGACATGGTCAGGCACTTTATCCCCCATTTTATTTTGAACGTTTTGAGAAGTCACTGGGGTCTAAAAATTCGTTTGCGTAGTGCCACCCATTAGCGCCCGAGAGGGGCATTAACGGGCCGCTAAGCGCTTGCCGCAAACCTCGGTTAGCGCTGTGCACTCTAGCGCCACCCACTTGGTGACGTCACAAGTGTGCGGTGTGACGTTAGAGGCGCAATCCCGAACTTCACTCCTTTCGCCTGCCATGGCGCCCGGAGCTGTTACCGACAGGGGAAGAGCGGGCGTTCCCTGGAAGCTCCCGGGGCGATATTATAACGCAGGAGCCGATGGGTGTTGAGTGTAAAATCTCCTAACATTGCTGTGATCCTGTGAGCTCTGACATACTGCTGCTGATGGTTCCAACGCTCCCTTCAAGTTTCTCATTTTTCGGGGGCTCCAGCCGACCTCCCCTTTCGGCGCTGGGATGCCGGTTTCCTGGCGGCAGAACTTCATTACCCCCGCAGCGCTAGCGCCCCAAGAGTAGCGTGGAACACTTCCCTTAGTGCTACACTCCCCTCAAACCGGGCTACAATGAATTTTTAGCCCTGGGTGTTACCAGGCTGGTAAAATCACCAGGAAAAATATGTGGGAGGGATTAAACTACAATGGAGCCTCCATAATGAAGGACTCCCCCCTCCAGTGGGTGATGGAATTATATTACCTTAAGTGCACACCAAAATCCCCCAGAGGTTTGAGCGTGACTGCCATTTTGGATTATCGTATGGTATTGGCACTCGTGAGCAGCGTGTACAAAAACAACTTATTCAGGTTTGCCCGTCACCCTTGGTTTTCATTTTTATTTTTGGCCTCGTCAGCTTACAGATCTTCAGGGAAGTTATGAGAGCGCCAAGTGGAATGTTCAGCAACTGAGGAGAAAGGGCAAGTGTTTGACGTCCGAGTTGGAGGACACCAGGGTGCTGATGGAGAGTCAACAGAGCCGGAATCACGAGCTGGAGAAGAAACAAAGAAGGTAGGCTAAAACCTCCTCCGAGCAAGGTCCGTGTTATTAAAACAGGAAATGCTGGAAACACTCAACGGGTCAGGCAGCGTCCGTGGAGAGAGAAACAGAGTTAACGGTTCGGGTCGGTGACCCTTCGTCAGAACTGTAAAAGTTCGAGATGTAACAGATTCTTAAGGAAGTGCAGGGGGCAGGGAAAGGGGGGAGGGGAGGAACGAACGAAAGGGAAGGTCCGTGATAGGGTGGAAGGCAGGGGAGATTTGAGAGACAAAGGGGAGGATGGGCAAAAATGAGATGGTAACGGCAGAAGTTAGGAAACAAAAGATGAGAGTGGCGGAATGATCACCAGCTGCCATGAGAATGAGAGACAGTTGCTGAGGAAAGAGTTGTGGCTGTGAAAGTGAGTTTTGGCAGATACTTGATCAAACACGAGAAGGAAAACAGAAAGCAATGAGGATGAACAAGGTAAAAGAGACAAACGGAAATTCAATTTGAGGGAAGAGCAGAACCTCTTCAAGGTGGGCATTCCCATTGCTTGGCTGATGATCTGATTCTGTATTTTTCTTTCAGTATGTTACTTGGCGCCGATGTGAGTTCGGTGACGGGCTTTGTCCCTCCGACACACCTTGCTTGGCCAGCTCCCCGGGCAGCAGCAGGTGCACAGCAGTCTGGATCTCCCGGGAACTGATGGTCAAACGCTGGATGAACCTGCTTCGTCATGTGTTAGATGTAGATCGAGTAACTCTCCTTCCTTGACCTTCTCCGCTTCTAATCTGATTAGGACGTGTCCAGGAATATGATTTGATGATGCCTGTTGCTCTGAATCAGAAGGTTGTGGGTTCAAGCCCCACTCTAGGGACGTGAGCATAAAATTCAAGCCTGACACTCGAGTGCAGTGCTGAGGGAGTGCTGCACTGTTGGAGGTGCTGTCTTTCAAATGAGACGTTAAACCGAGGCCCCGTATGCCCTCTCAGGTGGACATAAAAGATCCCATGGTACTATTTTTCGAAGAAGAGCAGGGGAGTTAACCCCGGTGTCCTGGGCCAATATCTATCCCTCAATCAACATAACAAAAACAGATTATCTGATCATTATCACATTGCTGTTTGTGGGAGCTTGCTGTGTGCAAAATGGCTGCCGCGTTTCCTACATTACAACAGTGACTACACTCCAAAAGTACTTCATTGGCTGCAAAGCACTTTGAGACGTCCGTGAAAGGTTCTATATAAATGCAAGTCTTTTGTTTAAACTTTGTTATCAATGAGATGGAAATCCTAGTCAGCCTAAATGGGCTTAAAATGAATAATTTCCAAGGGTTAAATGGCATTTATCCCAGATTGCTGAGAGACGAGGGAACAAATTTATGAAGCACTGATAATCATTGGACAGATGGACAAGCCAGTTGATTGGCGTCAGGCTCCATAATCAATAAAAGGGCAATAAAAAAGACACAGGCAACTACAGTCCTATTAGTCTTCCATGTAAAACAAAACCAGAGATGGGACAGCGTCAATGGTGCATTATGTCCCAATGTTAGGGAGGGTTTGCTCCTTGGTCAGTATCCAGAGGGACCTGATGGAAAGAACTTGTGTCGTCAACTTGATGATGTACATACAACCTACCTCAGAAGGCACTCCTCACTGATCCATTATTTTGCATTTCCCACAACAGTCACCCTGTAGCATTTCTGAGCGCAGTCAGTGCCTGTTGCTTTAAGCTCATGCTCACGAGGAACTGGGCTGAGATGGCCCAATATCTAGGACTGGTTAGGCTGGGCTACATTTGAACAACAGCCCTCAAAGAGACAAAGGCCAATGACTTTCGCACTGAGCTGCCTCGTTTCCTACATTACAACAGTGACTACACTCCAAAAAATAATTCATTGGCTGTAAAGCGTTTTGAGATGTCTGGTGGTCATGAAAGACGCTATATAAATCCAAGTCTTTCTTTCTTATTCTGGTTCCCCTATATTCTTAATCATTAACCGAGTTCACAACTGCATTAGTATATTAATAATCATATAATAGAGACCGTTTGGTTACCATTATTATAAGAACATAAGAAATAAGAAATGTTGTTTTCGTTCTGCATTGGGTACCCACACCATGCATTGCTCCTTTGATAAACATGGTAGACTAGTGACCCACTCTTGGCACATCGTTGTTTCTCTTCCATTATGTGGCCAGGAGTTGGAATTATTTTCTACTTTACACATAGATAGCGCTAACCATTTGCCAGTACCATAGGAGCCAATTTGCTTGCCATTTCTAGATATACAGAAGCAGTATTATTAATTCTACTTCATTCCACGACATTGCTGTTTTCCTCTATTATACGCAGAGTCTTTATAACCAGACTGCTGGAAAATATATCGGCAAAATATCTGAAGTTATTCGACCTTGATAGAAAAAAAGAATTTCCAGTTATATAGCATCTTTCACAATCTTAGGACTACCCGTCGCACTTTACAGTGAAGTGTAGCCATTATCGTAATGTAGGGAAGTGTGGCGACCAATTGCGCTCGGTTCGGTTCCCACAAACAGCAGTGAGATACATGAACAATTAAACTGTTCTGGTGGTGCTGGTTGAGAGATAAATGCAGGACAGGAGACAAGGAGAGCGTCCCCTGCTCTTATTCGAATAATGTTATGGGATATTTTGTGTCCACTTGAGAGAGCAGGCAGGACTTCCGTTTTCCAGTGCCACCATTCCCTCGGCACTGAACTGGAGTGTCGGCCGAGGTTATGTTCGCAAGTCCTGGAGTGGTGCTTGAACCGGCGACCTTTTGACTTGAGGTGAGACTGCTCTCACTGATCCAAGGCTGACACCAGATAGATAGTATCACCAGACTATTTCCCAAATGAAGAAATGTTTGACAAAAATAAAACCAATACTGGCAATTGGTCAACCAGCTAGTGAAACCAGACCAATCTCTGCAGCGTGGCAATTGACTATTTAAGACTTTTTTTGAATGAATTTCGGGGTGAGGGATGTTAACAGTGGGATGCTAAATACTTTCCTTCCAGGAACCAATGTGAACATCAAGCACACCCCCAATCCAACATTGCACAGTTAGACGCACAGCAAAACTGCTACCCTTCCCTTGCTCCAAGAACAGCCCTGAGCCCTAATCTGAGAAAACCACTCCCTACTGTGCTACTGTGACATTTGTGCATTCCCTTAGAATCAAGGGAACCGAACCTCACCGCCCGCTACGGCCGAGTTTTTTGGGCGGTCTCCTCTGGGTGCCATTTTCCACTCGGCCTCCCGCCGGCAGGAGGGGAGCACCGTTGGGAACCGCCCGCTGACGGCCGCTAGTGCGCAAGGCGCTAAGTGACCTCCCGCCCGCCGAGCTGCCAGTTTGCTCCGGGCGGGAGTCAGCGGCAGCAGGGGGAAGGACCGTCACGTGGAGGCAGGTCTAACCCCAACGGTAAGTATAAAGACCTGCAAAAAAAAGGCTAGTGAACATCTTTCATTTATTTTTCTTGCAGCGATTCATCTGGATGGGATCCCCTGAATGTTTTCCGGTGATTTTTTTTTTTCCCTGTGCAAATTTTAATTTTTATTTGTTCCTCCCCCTCCCTGGGCCCGACTCAAATCCTCGCCGGCACTTTGGCGAGGATCGCATGTGCCGCCGAGATTGGGAGCTCCCACCTGCTACCGCCCAGATTCACAGCGTAAGTCCTTTTTTTTGCCGCCGGATGGTCTTTGCAGATTTTTTGGAGGTATCTCCCGGCCAAAGTATCGCCAGGTCTCTCGGTGGTCCTTTGGGCTTAGCTTTGACCAAGTTCGGGCCCATAGAATCATAGAAATTCACAGCATGGAAGGAGGCCATTTTGGCCCATCATGTCCGCGCCGGCCGACAAAGAGCTACCCAGCCTAATCCCACTGTCCAACTCTTGATCCATAGCCCTGCAAGTTATGGCACTTCAAGTGCACATCCAAGTACTTTTTAAATGTGGTGAGGGTTTCTGCCTCTACCACCCTTTCAGGCAGTGAGTTCCAGACCCCACCACCCTCTGGGTGAAAAGATTCCCCCTCAAATCCCCGCTAAACCGCCTACCAATTACTTTAAATCTATGCCCCCTGGTTGTTAACCCCTCTGCTAAGGGAAATAGGTCCTTCCTATCCACTCGATCCAGGCCCCTCATAATTTTATACACCTCAATAAGATCTCCCCTCAGCCTCCTCTGTTCCAAAGAAAACAACCCCAGCCTATCCAATCTTTGCTCGTAGCTAAAATTCTCCACTCCCAGCAACATCCTGGTAAATCTCCTCTCTACCCTCTCCAGTGTTATCACATCCTTCCTGTAATGTGGTGACCAGCACTGCACACAGTACTCCAGCTGTGGCCGAGTGTTTTATACAGTTCAAGCATAACCTCCCTGCTCTTGTGTATTATGCCTCAGCTAATAAAGGCAAATATGCCTTAACCACCTTCTCGAGCCTTCCAGTGGATTTTCTGAGCAGATGAAGACTTAACACAACTGTCTGACATTTCTCTGCTCCCTATTTTGTTGGAGGCATGAAGATAATTGTAATGATCGGGGTAACCCCGTCTTTAAAATAATTGACCGAGGAATGTCAAATGAATACAGTAAGTGTTTGCCTGGTAATATCACAAACTGTTATTTTTATGTTTCTATCCATTTATTTTAAAGTGAGTTACCTCAGAAAAGGCAGGTGGGTGGAAGAATACATTCATCCATTGCCACTGTGACATTGTCAACAGAACAGGTGGCTTGGCTTGTGAGAGGAGAATGAGCTTCAATTCATTGAAAGTGGTGCCATTTTGGAGAAGATGGTGTTGCTTCTGGTTTGAGGTAGTAATTGGTGGTTAGTACTGTTAAACCTAGTCCTTTTCCTCATCTCGTTCATGGATGGTTTGTGGCTCTGATGACCAACAGGACTTTAATGAAAAGCTCAGCCATAATTCACTGTCCGCTCCACTCCCACTCTGACCTTTCCGTCTTCGACCTCTTAAACTGTTCCCATGAAACTCAACGCAAGCTTGAGGAAAGCAATCTCATCTTTCGACTAGGCACTTTACAGCCTTCTGGACTCAACATCGAGTTCAACAATTTCAAACCATGACCTCTGCCCCTATTTTTTTTCTGTTTTTATTTCTCTTTCTCTGATTCTGCCATCTCCATTTATACCCTATCTAGACTCATGTTTTGTTTCTTAACTTATCCCATTAACATTTCTTTTTGCCTGGCACCACCATCCCTTTTGTCTCTTAATCTCTCCTGCCTTCCACCCTATCCACACATCTTCCCTTTTGTTCTTTCCTTCCCTCCTCTCTTTCCCCGCCTCTGCACTCGCTTAAAGACCTGTTACATCTCTAACTTTTTCCACTTCTGACGAAGGGTCATCGACCTGAAACGTTAACCTGTTTCTCTCTTCACAGAGGCTGCCTGACCCGCTGAGCATTTCCAGCATTTTCAGTTTTTATTTCAGATTTCCAACAACCACCGTATTTTTCGTTTGCTTAATTATTGTCGTTGTATTTATTCTGTTTCTGTTTCATTTTCACTGACCAGGTTTGACAAGAAACTGGCTCACGGTCTTGGGGAGGCCGCCTTTGAGAAGACCCTGCGGGAGAAGGTGTTACAGGAAAGCCAAATGTTGAGGACAGAACTTTATCGGACACAGCAGAACCTGCAGGTAAGGCACAGATTACACTCTGATTCTTGTGATAGCTACGGATCACCATGAGTGGGCAGAATGCAAATGTACATGCCATCCGAGTATATGCAACTCTTGGTTGAACAGCATCTTTCTAGCTGCTAAAAGTTGTACTTCCTTTGTCCTTCATTTGTTGAGGAATTTTTCTCCTCTTCCCCTTCCCTTCCTTGGGTCTCCATGTGCAATCACTAGTCAAGAGGCTGGACAGGACCTCCAACACACTGCTGCTCAGAAACAGGCCACTAGAAAAAGGTATGAGAAATAAGCTCCGAGTTATTGCCTCAGAGTTTCCCTCCTTCCTCGGAAGAGATCCTTGGCTTCCACTTGCCGCGGCTGAAGTGCGTAAAAGAGGGGGAGAAAATGGCAGACTGTGACATGGTGCAGTGGTCGTTGATGTGTGCCACCCATGCACTTGTTACAGTGCCTCAGCCTCAGATTGCTAACTTACAAGAGTGACATGAGCAGCGGTGAAATACAGCCCCCGCCACTTGCACTGTCCACACTTATCACAGGCGGCAGCTTTTTTCAGACAGCTTATATCAGATTGCGCTAACCATTTGCTAGTACAGGTACAACGTCCTGAATCCGGAAACCTCGGATTTTTCCGGATTTTGGAGAAGAAATCCGACATCCCGAATCCTGAAACCCCTGTGTCGCCTTTTGGGTATTTCTGGATTTCGGAGACAATCCAACGTCCCGAATCCGGAAACCTTAAGGCCAGGCCGGGCCACGCCGGTTTGCGTATTTTTCTGGATTTATCTTTGAAAAGGTATGTACAGCTTAAAATGTACTTAAAATATGAAAAGGAACATACTCAAAGCATGAAATATAATAAATAAAGGCTTTTATTTTGTAAACAGTAGAGGTATGAAATATAATACAGATACCCAGTAATGTATAAAGTAATATTCTTCCTTCCTGTGATCCACTTTATAAGTAAGCTGCACAGAAACAGGTGCAGGTTACAATTGGCTGGAGGTTGTGCTTGAGGTAGAGGGCTCCGCTTTGATGTCTGGGGCTGAAGATGGGCCAGCAATAGGATTTTCAAATGCAGAAATTGCTGATATAGTTCCAGGCTGAAGATCTTGGGCACTCTGCTGCGATACCCTTTGAAACATATCGATTAATTTTAATTGTTTAAGTAGTTTGGGCTTTTCTTTGATTCATTTTCCTCGAATTTTATACACCTTCATTATTTCCCCTTCACTTATGCGGTTTCGTTGCTGTAGGGTGTTAATTAATTCTTGACAAAGATTGATTGCTCTGCCAATGGACACTTTTTCGACTTGATTATCAACATCAGCATTGTCATCCTTTCATCCTTTTCCTCTGGATGCAAAACCATGCCCACAATTTCTTCATCTGTCACTGGATGCACAACGGGAGCATCATTGTCTATGTCCATGACTTCTGTCAAATGGTCTTCATTCAATTCTAGTGCAGCTTCTCACGTCAGCCCTTTTGCGTATTCTAAAAGTTCAGCAATCGTTTCCTTCTCTATGGACACGTGAAAGCCTTCAAAGTCATCAACAGCATCGTCGTCATCTTCACTAAACATAGTTGCTGGCCAGAGGTTATGCCAAGCATTGGCCAAGGTACCTCATTCCACGCATCCACAGCTGCCCATATGGCGTCCTTCACAGAGAAACCTTTTGAGAACGTTGTTATCTCCATACCTCTGTTCCCTACACTAAGCAAATACCTCATGCTTTTGTTTTTGTAGAGACACTTCATTGATCTCAAAATTCCTTGGTCCATTGGCTGTACCAGTGATGTTACATTGGGAGGTAATAAGATTCCATTGACATCCTTTATTAAGTTCAGCATTAGGATATGCTGAGCAATTATCGAGCAGCAAGTATATTTAGCAGTTTTCTTCAAGGCCAGCTGTTCTACAATGAGCACACGCCAGGGGAACAAAATGCTTCTCAAACCAGTTCAAAAAGATTACCCTGGTTACCCATGCTCTCTTATTAGCATAATAATGCACTGGGAATACTCTCACGCCCTTGAATCATCTTGGACACTAGCTTCTCCCAATGGCCATAAGCTTACACTTACGTGTCCCAGCCGCATTTGCACAAGCAAGAACAGTCAGTCTATCTTTGGCGTCCTTTACACTCGCTGGCTGCGATTCTTCTGCTGTTGCTAATGTCTTTCTCGGTGTATAGCGGCAAAACATTGCTGCTTCATCAGCCTTGTACATTTGCTCAGCCGAAAGGTTTTCATCAGCAATTAGTTGAACAAGCTCATCGATATAACCTTCAGCTGCCTCATGATCTGCTGAGACTTTTTCACCACACACTTTCAATTGCCTATGCCACGGCGCCTTTGAAATTTGGTTAGCCAACCTGAAGAGTACTCGAATGGAGTTTCAATCTCCAGCTCTGCGTGGAATATCTTGGCTTGTTGCATCACCATCGGGCCAGACAAAGGAACCTTTACACTCCTCCTCTGTCGCCACCACTCCATCATTACTCTATCCAACTCATCACTTTTAGGCTTATGCATAGGCTTTTGACAAGGTCCCGCACAAGAGATTGGTGTGCAAAATTAAAGCCCATGGTATTGGGGGTAATGTACTGACGTGGATAGAGACCTGGTTGGCAGACAAGAAGCAGAGAGTCGGGATAAACGAGTCCTTTTCAGAATGGCAGGCAGTGACTAGTGGAGTGCCGCAGGGCTCAGTGCTGGGACCCCCAGCTCTTTACAATATACATCAATGATTTAGATGAAGGAATTGAGTGTAATATCTCCAAGTTTGCAGATGACACTAAACTGGGTGGCGGTGTGAGCTGTGAGGAGGACGCTAAGAAGGCTGCAGGGTGACTTGGACAGGTTAGGTGAGTGGGCAAATGCATGGCAGATGCAGTATAATGTGGATAAATGTGAGGTTATCCACTTTGGTGGCAAAAACTCGAAGGCAGAATATTATTTGAGTGGCGGCAGATTAGGAAAAGGGGAGGTGCAACGAGACCTGGGTGTCATTGTACATCAGTCATTGAAAGGTGGCATGCAGGTACAGCAGGCGGTGAAGAAGGCAAATGGCATGTTGGCCTTCATAGCTAGGGGATTTGAGCATAGGAGCAGGGAGATCTTACTGCAGTTGTACAGGGCCTTGGTGAAGCCTCACCTGGAATATTATGTTCAGTTTTAGTCTCATAATCTGAGGAAGGATGTTCTTGCTATTGAAGAAGTGCAGCGAAGGTTCACCAGATTGATTTCCAGGATGGCAGGACTGACATATGAGGAGAGACTGGATCGACTGGGCCTGTATTCACTGGAATTTAGAAGGATGAGAGGTGATCTCATAGAACATAAAAAATTCTGACGGGAATGGACAGGTTAGATGCGGGAAGAATGTTCCTGATGTTGGGGAAGTCCAGAACCAGGGGACACAGTCTTAGGATAAGGGGTAGGCCATTTAGGACTGAGATGAGCAGAAACCTCTTCACTCAGAGGGTTGTTAACCTGTGGAATTCCCTGCCTCAGAGAATTGTTGATGGCAGTTCATTGGATATATTCAAGAGGGAGTTAGATATGGCCCTTATGGCTAAAGGGATCAAGGGGTATGGAGAGAAAACAGGAAAGGGGTACTGAGGTGAATGATCAGCTGTGATCTTATTGAATGGTGGTACAGGCTCGAAGAGCCGAATGGCCTAGTCTTGCACCTATTTTCTATGTTTCTATGTTTCTATGTTTTCTCTTACTCATTTCTTTCTGAACATCACTTTCTGCATAAAACTTCATGATCTGTTCTTTCTGTTTTTTTTATATCATAAATGGTGGAGATTCCAGCACCATACTTCTCACTCAGTCTTCTCACTGAAACACCTCTGTCTAATCTCTGCAGTAACTCCACTGTCTTGGCAATTGACAATGGATTATGCTTCCTCTTTGCACTACCTATGTAACCCATTGGGGTATCTGTTGGCCTTTTTGACATGGTGGCAACAGCAAACAACACAAATTCACAAGACCTATACAGTGGGAAAAACACCACAGCGATTGAGTCAGGTTGGGTGGGGCCTGTTTGAGGGGAGTATGTGGGTCAGGTGGGATCGGCTCGGGTCGCACTTGGGTCGGGATCGTGGGGCATTCTGAATGGCTCAGACCGATCGCAGGTCTGTATTTGCTCCGTTTAAAAAAAAATCCGGTTTTCGGGAAATATTTCCGGATTCCCGACGATGACTCCTGCGATCTGCACAATGTCCTGTTTTCAGACAATTCTGGTTTTTAGAATTCCGGATTCGGGATGTTGTACCTGTACCATAGGAGCCAAGTGCAAAGGTGTTGTTTAAAACCAATGGCGAGCTGGCCGTTTTGGATAGTTCAATAAGTTGGTTGCACCTCGTTAATCCCCTGTACTTTACCGAATTTATACACCGCTTCACAACACCTTTTATGCCCTGGGGATTTCTGTGACAAGCTGTTCCGAGTTTAACTGCAGTTGTGTTGGGGTTGCAGAAACAAAGATATCGGGGATTAAAAGATCAAAAAGAATTGCTAGAGCATCGCGTTTTACAAAAGCTGGAGCGTTACTTATAAAAGGGAGCATATATCCTGAAATTCCTTGATCTGGCCACAGTACGATCGTAGAATCATAGAACGGTTACAGCACAGGAGGAGGCCATTCGGCCCGTCGAGCCCGTGCCGGCTCTCTGCAAGAGCACCTCAACTAGTCCCACTCTCCCACCCTTTCCCTGTAACCCTGCAATTTTTTTTCCTTCAACTCCTTTTTGAAAGCCATGATTGAGTCTGCCTCCACCACACTTTCAGGCAGCGCATTCCAGATCCTAACCACTCGCTGCGTGAAAAGTTTTTCCTCATGTCGCCTTTGATTCTTCTGCCAATCGCCTTAAATCTGTGTCCTCTGGTTCTCGACCCTTCCGCCAATGGGAACAGTTTCTCTCTACTCTGTCCAGACCCCTCATAATTTTGAACACCTCGATCAAATCTCCTCGCAACCTCCTCTGCTCCAAGGAGAACAACCCCAGCTTCTCCAGTCTATCCACGTAACTGAAGTCCCTCATCCCTGGAATCATTCTCGTAAATCTTTTCTGCATTATGGTCAATGGAAATACCTTTGGTATTTTAAGGTTGCTTGGTTTAAACTGTACGTGGTAGAAATTCTTCTTGGGCGGTGTCGCAAAGCAGGCGGTATCAGATCGGCTGCCCGTTAGTCGCCTGATATTCACTTCCATTGACTGCAGTGGAGCTGAGTATCAGGAGCTGGGTATAATGATGGCCTCTCTGACACCGCCTGTTTTGCAACACCGCCCGAGATGAATTTATAGCCCTACATGTTCTGCTGCTGGTCTCAAACATGAGGCACTGGTAGTCGGTTTTTATATAATGAATGGGAGATTGGTTTTACTGTTTACCGCTTACAGCAGGTAAACTGGGTTAACATCAACTCACCCACTACAAGCAGTGGGGACTGCGTGTCAATATATCAACACCCACATCTGTGATTTTTCCACATGATAATGCATGGAATGGATGTGAGAGACAGCGTTGGAGAGAGAGTCAGAAGACAATCAAACTAGGCCACTTTCCTAACTCCGCACTTGCAGAATGACTGTAAGCAAAGATAAAAAGAAGGAAAGACTTGCATTTATATAGCACCTTTCAACGACCACCAGACATCCCAAAGTGCTTTACAGCCACTGAAGTACTTTTGGAGTGTAGTCACTGTTGTAATGTGGGAAATGCAGCAGCCAACCTGCGCACAGCAAGCTCCCACAAACAGCAATGTGATAATGAGCAGAGGATATGTTTTAGTGATGTTGATTGAGGGATAAATATTGGCCAGGGCACAGGGGATAACTCCCCTGCTCTTCTTCAAAATAGCGCCATGGGATCTTTTACATCCACCTGAGAGAACAGACAATTTGTGCACAGCAAGCTCCCACAAACAGCAATGTGACAATGACCAGGCCCCGTCTGCTCTCTCAGGTCTGGTCATTATCACATTGCTGTTTGTGGGACCTTGCTGTGTGCCAATTAACTGATGCATTTCCCATATTACAACAGTGACTACACTTCAAAAAGTATTTTGGCACATCCGGTGGTCATGAAAGATGCTATATAAATGTAAGTCTCTTTTAGTGATATTGGTTCAGGGATAAATATTGGCCAGGACACCAGGGATAACACCCCTGCTCTTCTTCGAAATAGTGCCATGGGATCTTTTTTGTCCAACTGAGAGTTTAACATCTCATCCAATAGACAGCGCAGCACTCCCTCGGAGTTAGCCTAGATTTCTGTGCTGAAGTCTGTGAAGTGGGACTTGAACCCCCAACCTTCTGACTCAGAGGCAAGTGTGTTACCCACTGAGCCACAGCTGACACTGTTCAGTAAGTTTATATAAGGTTGAGCAACTTCCTTGTCTACTCTCTCAAGCAGGGAATGCTGTTGCTTGGTTTGGAGGGGCCTTTGATTTCCCTGCTCCCAGCAATGAATAATATTGTCACTTGGACACACGAGTAATGCAGCTGAAAGTTCCAGATGTTGAAGTTACCAAGAAAGTGAATGTCGTTTTTTTTCTCCTTTGTGTGACAGGGTAAAGAATCTGAGATCACAACCCTAAACCAGCAAGTCGCAGAGCTGAAGGTAGAACTGAGTGACGTCACGTCCCATGAGCCACAGAACAAGGAGACTGTGGCACAGATAAAGAAGCAACTTCGACATCTGGAGGCTACAACAAAGGAACAAAGTAAAGAGATCGGTGAACACGTGGGAGCCATCGAACAACTGGAGCAGGTCAGCCAGGACTCGGTCAACCAACAACCAGGGCTACCCAAACCATGTCTTTAACTCCTAGCTTTCTTTTCCAAATCTAAAGTGAGCGGCCACAGGCTATCCAACTATGGACATCACAGTCAAGCCCAATTCAGTCTCCATCTTCTGCGTCTACACGTTCAGAGTCACAGTAGAGGCTGCTGTGTCGTGATCAGGAGCAGGAACGCTTGCCGATTATCCTTTTCCCGAGCCTACGAGTCCTTTTCAAAATTCTCATCCTTGTTTCCAAATCCCTTCCTTGCCTCGCCCCTCCCTATCTCTGTAATCTCCTCCAGCCCCACAACCCCCCGAGATGTCTGCGCTCCTCTAATTCTGCCCTCTTGAGCATCCCTGATTATAATCGCTCAACCATTGGTGGCCGTGCCTTCTGTTGCCTCGGCCCCAAGCTCTGGAACTCCCTCCCTAAACCTTTGCACCTCTCTATCCTCCTTCAAGACGCTCCTTAAAACCTGCCTCTTTGATCAAGCTTTTGGTCGCCTGCGCTAATTTCTACTTATGCGGCTCAGCGCCGAAATTTTTTAAAAAAAATCTCATAATACTCCTGTAAAGCCACCTTGGAACGTTTCACTACGTTAAAGGTGATAATTAACTGCAAACTGTAGTAGTGTCCCAACGGCTCGCCTGGCCGAAATTGTCCGACTGTTTTTCTCTGGTTGAAGAACCATGATCAATATGTACCTCCCCTTTTATTTTCTCTGCTCTCTCACCTTTCGGCAAACATCTCCTCAGCTTTAATCAGCGTACCGTTCGGTCGATCCCATGATCATTGTGCGGAGCTTCCCACCCAGGAAGTCCTTCCCTCGCTGCCTGCCCCCTCAAGGCGGAAAACTCGTGAGAAAATATGAGCCAGCGTGCTGGCTCTGATGTAATTTTGAAATCTTAACTCCCAGTCAGCGCTGCGTCCACTGTGACACCACGTGGAAATATCTTACGGCAAAATGCCGAAATTGCTCCGTGGCGGCTCAGACTGGCCGCCGAGCCGCCACGGAGGACCGCCATCTTGGATATTGCCCTCCTTTAGTTTTGGAGCGGTGTCGGGGACCGCCCTGCCCGTTTTCCCGCCGCGTCATGGCACGACCGACCGACAGCGACCCCTTCCTGAAATTGCCCTGCGGGAAATTGCCCCTTTCCCGGAATTGCCCAGCGGGAGCAGAGCCGCCGCCGGTTGGTGTCCCCGGCAGCTTTTGCTGTCGGTACACTTTCTGTGGCTGGGCGACATGGCCGCCCTTAAAGGGGAGGTGGCGCTGTCGACGACGCAATGTTATTTTTTTTATTGTCGGCCGACTGCCAGGTTGGGCCGATAATTATGCCCCCCCCCCCCCCGGGTTCGGCCGAGCCGCCAACAGGCAGCCTGGCCCGGCCGAAACCCTGCCTTGGTGGCCCAGTCTTTGCCACTAAATTGACTACAGAGTTCCCAGCGGCCCTCCCCTTTAACTGATGGGGAGGGACGCTGTGACGCGCCAGCGCGATGATGTCATCAGCACGGCACTGATGACTTGGAGCGTTGGCCACTCCGACCCGCCCGCACGTCCGACCCCCCCCCCCCCCGCCACTCCCCACACCAACACCACTCCGACCGGAAACATCAGCCAAAGAGCTGAATTTCTCCACATTGGGGCGGACGGAACACGTGAAAGACCGTAGGTGCGACCCATTTCGGGCAGAAGGCAATTTCGGCCCCCAATAGTCTGGGGGGCAAGGCACATGCTGTGCCACAGTGGGGTAGGACGTGCCGTTTGACAAGCCGCGCTCCAGATGTTTCTTTTAGTGACTTTCTATTGCAGGGAGCCAATCACATCTGTCCTCTGAGCCAGAGAGGGGAGCAAAACAAAAATTAATGAAAGTGGTTGAAGGCGTACTCTTGAATTCAGCCTCTGTACAGACAGAGGCCTACCCAGAATGATCACTACTGTGCATGCATTTACCCTGAAACTGGTTCGTTGCAATTCAAGGCCCCACCAGGCAATATTGCCTGGCTGGAACCCGTTTAGTGATAGCTCTGCACATATCTGGATACCTGCATGCTCAGAACCGTCATGGGAACAGGAGTAGGCCATTCAACCTGTCGAACCTGGTCCACCATTCAATGAGATCATGGCTGATCTGTATCTCAACTGCATCTACCGACCTTTTGGTTCCCTCACCCTTAATAACCTTGCCTAACAACTATCTATCGATCTCAGTTTTAACATTTTCAATTGATCAAAGAGCTTTTTGGGGGAGAGGGTTACAGATTTACAGTAGCCTTTGTGTGAAGAAGTGCTTCCTGACATCACCACTGAACGGGCTAGCTCTAATTTTAAGGTGATGCCCCCCTTGTTCTGGACTCCTCAACTACAGGAGATTGTTTCTCTCTATCTACCCTATCATCTCCTCTAGTTATCGTAAACACCTCAGTGAGAGTACAGAAGTCTCGCACCACTTTGCTCTATCATTTGTTGGGCCCTAAGTCTAGACTTGCACTTCCAGTTGGGTGCTGGTGCGAAGCTGAAATTGCTTCCCACCAATAATAAACTTGCCGTGTCAATGAATCCAGTTTCCCCCCCAATGGTTTGGTGGTTTAAATGCACCAGTCAGCGTGCTACAAAGCAGGGAGGTCCCAAGTTCAATCCCTGCTCTGTACTTCCTTGGCTGATCGCCATCAGGTTGGTGGTAGGTGTGCTACAATTGACTTTCATGCCCTGGACCAAGGACGGGGAGGAAAAAAATCAAACCGGATTCCCCCTTTGCATTTACAGGGCTATGGGGAAAGAGCAGGGCGAGTAGAACTAATTGGATTGCTTTTTCAAAGAGCCGGCACAAATACATTGGGCTGAATGACCTCCTTCTGTGCTGTATGATTGAATCCTAATTGTTATTTTGTGACCACTTGCTAGGAAATGTATGAGTGAGGGTGGGATTCCACTCATCTGTGTGCTTCTCCTATGGTTGAACAGACTGCTAATACTCAGGGGTCGAAATTCAGTTTATACCGCCTCCCGTTACGGCGCGCGTAGACGGCTAACGGGCGGCAAAGGCCGACCTTCGCCGGTAAGCAGCGTCCACGCCCCGGCTGAAATTGAGTCGGCTCTTTGGCCGAAGCGCCAAGAGGCAACGCTGTGCCGGCTAACGCCACCCGCGTGGTGGTGTCATCCAGCGTGCAATGCCTCCTTGACGCCCTCTGTCGCGATATTTGCTTTGTACGGCTGCCGTACCGGCAGGCGTTCGTACAGCCTGAAAAAAGTGGTGGGTAAACAGCGGAACTCGGGCGGAATCGGCCAGAGAGCAAGGTAAGTGTTTTTTTCTTTATTTATTTCTTTGTTTTTTTCATTAGGTGTAACAGTGGGGAAGTTTGTGTGTGGGTCGGAGAAGTTTGAGGGTTTTTTTCCCGTTTCCCAGCGAGCATGGCGATGGTAAATACAGTCGGCCTCCTGAGCTCCCGTCCGAGGGTGAGTGTGCAACGCCACTTTTTAGCGCTGCTCTCTCATCTTTGGGCGTAAAAACTGAATTTGGCCGTTGGAACCTGCACCGAACACCCGGCGGTAAAGTCAGCGCTTGGGCGGTGGCACCGCCTCAAAAACGGCAGGACCGAATTTCGACCCCTCAATGTCGAGGTTCAACACTGCCACTTGCATAAGCAACCAAGGGGTAGTTGACACCAGCTTAAACCCTCCGGTAAAATGAGCCGGCATCTTCAGGAGGGGTGAGTGGGTTACAAAAGCTTTTTCTCGATGTGTTTGACGCGGCTGCACTGCGGTCTCATGGGTGCTCACAACTACATAAATACTCATTTGTTTTCAACGAACAGCCTTGTCAGTACCCCGAGATTGCACCATAGTTTCTGCAATATTCTCCCAGCCCATCGTTCATTGTCTGGGATGCATGTTGGAGGAGATAAGGGACCTCCTGGGGTTGCTTGTCATGGCCTGCATTGTCAGCATGTTCTGGGAGGGATCTTTGCTCAGTTGAGATGAAAAGAGAAATTAATTGATTTCTTCACCCGGCCAAAACTCTTTGAACTTCCAGTTGGTGTTATATATAAAAAAAAAAGACACTTTCATTGAGGGACGATAATGCAGAAACAAGCTTAACTTGTAGAGCTACAGAATCACGCAGTTTATAGTTCTCACTTGCTTTTAATGCCAGATAGTTCTGTGCGGCAAAAGACTGCCGAGGGGCACAAATTATAACTTTAGGTATCCAGGCAAACAAACTAGCAGAGATACTAGTTGTGGAATTCTGGTCATCTCCTAGAAAAGAAGCAATGTGTGATGATTTAAGTCCACCAATTTTTTTGGTATGCATTCCACTGTAGCGGTTTGCATCAGATTACATTTTACAAAATGTGTATTGGCAGAACTGTCTCTCTGGGTTGGCTGGCATTGTCTGTTTTCCGCTCATGCACCGTGACATAGTCGTCATCATAGGCAGTCCCTCGGAATCGAGGAAGACTTGCTTCCACTCTAAAAGTGAGTTCTCAGGTGACTGAACAGTCCAATACGGGAATTACAGTCTCTGTCACAGGTGAGACAGACAGTGGTTGAAGGAAAGGGTGGGTGGGGAGCCTGGTTTGCCGCACACTCCCTCCGCTGCCTGCGCTTGTTTTCTGCATGCTCTCGGCGACGAGACTCGAGGTGCTCAGCGCCCTCCCGGATGCTTTTCCTCTACTTAGGGCGGCCTTTGGCCAGGGACTCCCAGGTGTCGGTGGGGATGTTGCACTCTGATATCAAGGAGGCTTTGAGGATGTGACATAGTATTATTGTAATAAAGCTACTCAAATGTCAGAAGTAGCTTTTTATTATTTTCATACGAACAGGAGCAAGTCATTCAGCCACTTGAGCCTGTTCTGCCATTCAGTGAGATCATGGCTGATCTGTATTTTAACCCCATCCACCTGCCTTGGCTCCATATCCTTTTATAGCTTTGGTTAGCAAAAATCTCTCAGATTTAAAATTATTAGTTGAACTTTACATCTACCGCTTTTTGTGGGAGAGTGTTCTACACATCTACCACCCTTTATGTGAAGAAGTGTTTCCTAACCTCTCTCCTGAATGGCCTGCCTCTGGTTTTAAGGTTATGCCCCTTGTCCTAGACCAGCAGAAAAGACTTCTCTCTATCTACCCCATCAATTCCTTTTAAAATCCTAAAAAAACCTCAATCAAATCACCCCTTAAACCTTTTATACTCCAGGGTCGACAAGTTTAATAATCTCTCCTCATAATCTTACCCGTGGAGCCCTGGTAACATTCTGGTGAATCTGCACTGCGCTCCTTCTAACCAGTGCAGTGCCTAGAACTGGATACAGAACTCCAGGGTGTTGTCTGATCAGGGCTTTGGACAGCTGTAGCAAAACGTCCTCCCCTTTATATTCTAGTCCTCTGGTTAGAAAGGCTAACATTCCATTAGTCTTTTTGATTTTTTTTTTGTGATACATTTCAGTGAGTTGTGTACATGTACCCCTAAATCTCATTGGACCTCCACCAATCCCATATTTTCACAATTTAAGTAACATTTGGATCTATGCTTTCTCGGTCCAAAATGGATGACCTCACACTTGCCTGTATTGAAATCCATCTGCCACAGTTTTGCCCACTCACTTAATCTATCAATGTCTCTTTGTAAATTGATCAGGCCAACATCCCCAACATTGACCACACTCGACCAGCTCCGTTGGGCGGGTAACGTTGTTCGCATGCCCGACACATTCCCAAAGCAAGCGCTCTACTCGGAACTCCTACACGGCAAGCGAGGCCCCAGGTGGGCAGAGGAAACATTTCAAGGACACCTTCAGAGCCTCCTTGATAAAATGCAACATCCCCACTGACACCTGGGCGTCCCTGGCCAAAGACCGCCCTAAGTGGAGGAAGTGCATTCGGGAGGGCGCTCAGAACCTCATGTCTCGTCGCCGAGAGCATGCAGAAAACAAGCGCAGGCAGCGGAAGGAGCGTGCGGCAAACCAGACTCCCCACCCTTTCCTTCAACCACCTCTGTCCCACCTGTGACAGAGACTGTAATTCCCGTATTGGACTGTTCAGTCACCTGAGAACTCACTTTTAGAGTGGAAGCAAATCTTCCTCGATTTCGAGGGATTGCCTATGATGATGTAAATTTATGCTCCTATCTACGTACCTGCTACACCACCAATCTTTGTGTCATCAGCAAACTTGGATATATGGCTCTCTATTGTGTTATCCAAGTCATTAATAAATATAGTGTATAGTTGAGGCCCCAGCACAGATCCTTATGAGACTAGTCTCTGCCTTCCAATTCGAGTACATACCCATTATCCCCACTCTCTGTCTTCTACTGCCGAACCAATCTCCGAACCAGGTCAATAATTTGCCTTCAATGTCATGAGCTTTAATTTTAGCTAAGTCTCTTATGTGGAACCTTATCTGGAAGTCTATATAAACTACATCCATTGACATGCCCCTGTCTACTACTTTAGTTACTTCTGCAAAAAATTCAATTAAGTTCGTTAGACATGACCTACCCTTTATAAATCCAAGTTGGCTCTCTCTAACCAGCTCAAATTTCTCTAAGTGCTCAATCACTCTGTCACTAATGTATGTGAAAAGAAAGAAAGACTTGCATTTATATAGCACCTTTTATGACCTCGTTACATCGCAAAGCGCTTTACAGCCAATGAAGTACTTTTGAAGTGTAGCCACTGTTGTAAAGTGGGAAACGCAACAGACAATTTGGGCCCAGCAAGCTCCCACAAACACAATGCGAGAATGACTGGATGATCTGTTTTAGTGGTGTTGGTTCTGAAGTAGAACGGGTTAAAACCACACACAGAACACAGCCCACTGGAGTCTTGGCCTGCGGATTAACTGGAGCTGAATGGGCAGAATCCCAGCTCCCAGTGGCAGGCCTACCTCACCCCGTTCATTGCTGAGCTAGGGTAACTGGCCAATCATCAGCAATGCTCGGGAGTACTGCAGACCTGCCTGGAACTTGTATTAGAAAAGAAAGAAAAAAGAAAGACTTGCATTTATATATCACCTTTCACGACCACCGGACGTCTCAAAGCGCTTTACAGCCAATGATGTACTTTTGGAATGTAGTCACTGTTTTAATGTGGGAAAGGTGGCGGCCAATTTGTGCACAGCAAGCTCCCACAAACAGCAATGTGATAATGACCAGATAATCTGCTTTTGTTATGTTGATTGAGGGATAAATATTGGCCAGGACACCGGGGATAACTTCCCTGCTCTTCTTCGAAAGATGCCATGGGATCTTTTACATCCACCTGAGAGAACAGACGGGGCCTCAGGTTAACGTCTCACCTGAAAGACGATGCCTCTGACAGTGCAGCACTCCCTCAGTACTGCGCTGGAGTATCAGCATAGATTTTTTTTGTGCTCAACTCTCTCGAGTGGGTCTTGAACCCACAATCTTCTGACTCGGAGGTGAGTGTGCTACCCACTGAGCCACAGCTGGCACAAGGGGCACTAGTAGCATGCCCACCACACAGGGTTGGCTAGGTTCTAAACTTCCATTGCCAGGTGCCTCATCTTGGGCACACCTGATGCAGCGACACCCTTTAACCTCTCCCTCTTTCCCTCCCACCAATCCAGGATGATCGCTAGTTGCCAACAGGCGTTGCCTACATTCACATAAGAAAGGCCACTTGGCGAGAGATTGCAGGGCAGTAGTTTCTGTATGCGCTCCAGCATGGAGGCGATTCTTTCAGGAGAGGAGCTGGGGAGGAACAGTAAATTAAGCAGATAAAGCAATAAAACCCCTTTAAAGTAGAACATTGTCACCAATGAAATGTTTCTGAAGAGCACTTGACGTTGCAGTATATTTACTGATTGTTTTTCTGCATTTTTAACATACCGTATTACCTCTCTGTTTAGGTGTCGCTCTCTTGCCTTTTTTCCCTCTGTTTCTCATCCCTACTACCTTTCTCACTTGCCGTCTGACTTGTTCTCGTTCCTTTAATTTTGTTCTCGCTGTTTCTTGACATGTTTCATTCACAAACCCTTTTATTCCCTCTGCCTCAATCTCTCTTTTTTTAACTCCCTCCATCTTTCCCTCCTTTCTGTTGCTCTCTCTCCCTACAACTGCCACCCTCTCATCTCCCTTCTCTCTCTCTCTCACTCCCTCCCTCTCTTTGTCTCTCTCGACCCCGCCATCTGTCTTCTCCCACTGTCTGACTTCCCCTCTCTCTATCACTCTCCCTTGTTCTCCCTCGCTCTCACTCGCTCTCACTCACTCTCCCCCTCTCTCTCTCTCGTGCTCCCTTTCTCTCGACCCCTCCACCTGTCTCCTCTCACTGTCTGACTTCCGCTTTCGCTCTCCCTCTCTCTCGCTCGCACTCCCTCTCTCACTCGCTCTCGCTCGCACTCGCTCGCTCTCACTCGCTCTCCCTCTCTCGCCTCCCTCTCTCTTGACCCCTCCACCTATCTCCTCTCACTGTCTGACTTCCGCTCTCGCTCTCACTCTCTCTCCCTCTCTCTCGCTCGCACTCGCTCGCTCTCACTCGCTCTCACTCGCTCTCGCTCGCACTCGCTCGCTCTCACTCGCTCTCACTCGCTCTCCCTCTCTCGCCTCCCTCTCTCTTGACCCCTTCCACCTGTCTCCTCCCATTGTCTGACTTCCGCTCTCGCTCTCACTCTCTCTCACTCTCTCTATCTTACTCTCTCTCCCTCTCTCTCACTCTCTGCTCCTCTTCCTCTCCCTGCATTCAGACTCAGCTCCGTCTTGAAATGGAGGTGGAACGCATGAAGCAGATTCACCTGAAGGAACTGGAAGACAAGGAGGAAGAGCTGGAGGATGTCCGCAAGTCCTGCCAGAGAAGGGTACGCTCCTGGTGGTGCCGTATGATGCAGTGTGTGTCCAGATGCATCAGTTGCCCTGTCTGCGCTTTATTTATCCATGGTGCATGCCCGTTTCACGTTCAACAGTTCGCTCAGGCACAATATTCTACAGATGTGTCTCTGGGTCCTTTTTGCGAGGGTGGACTGTCAGCTGAGCAATATGTTTCAACTGCAAGGTGGGTAAATGATATAAAAACAGAAAATGCTAGAAATACTCAGCAGGTCAGGCAGCATCTGTGGAGAGAGAAACAGAGTTAACGTTTCAGGTTGATGACCCTTAATAAGAACTTAAGAAATCGGAGCAGGAGTAGGACATTTGGCATCTCGTGCCTGCTCCGCTATTGAATAAGATCATGGCTGATCTGATCTTGACCTCAACTCCACACTTCCCTGTCCAGTCCCCTATCCTTCATCAGAACTGGAGAAGATTAGAGATGTAACATATTTTTAAGCAAGTGTAGGAGCAGGGAAAGCGGGGATGGGAGGAAAGAACAAAAGGGAAGATCTGTGATAGGGTGGAAGACACATGTGATTAAGAAAGAAAGTCTTAGAAACATAGAAACATAGAAAATAGGTGCAGGAGTAGGCCATTCGGCCCTTCGAGCCTGCACCACCATTCAATATGATCATGGTTGATCATGCAACTTCAGTATCCTATTCCTGCTTTCACTCCATACCCTTTGATCCCTTTAGTCGTCAGGGCTACATCTAACTCCCTTTTGAATATATCTAACGAACTGGCCTCAACAACTTTCTGCGGTAGAGAATTCCACAGGTTCACAATTCTCTGAGTGAAGAAGTTTCTCCTCACCTCTGTCCTAAATGGCTTACCACTTATCCTTAGACTGTGACCC